>NC_137882.1:21034245-21277845 GCF_963924005.1 Protomyctophum bolini
ACGGTGACTAGCTGCTCAAGCGTGAAATTGTATTCGCACAAAGACATTGAATATATGGCTTTGACCAATAATGGAGAAAAAAATTCACCAATGAAATTTATGACCAGGTATAAATGAACAATTTACAATTCAGACGCTCTTAATCCAAAGTGATTTACATTAAGCAAGAACAAAAAGCATGGCAATACATCACATACATACAAAGTAGTTATCATGAAACATGCGTATAAGCTAAGAACGTAACAGTGGAATATCTATATAATGAAACTATACATATATACTATAATATGCTATACATAATATGTACTATGAAGTGCTATGAAGGCTGCTGCCAGTGAAGTGCACAGAACTTTAGCTGCACCCATTGGTCAGCTGCTATATGCTGACCAGTCAGTCCAAGCTATCAGCCTCTTCACTTGTGATGAATTGAAAATGGTGGACCGCCTCACAGCTAGAACGTCCTGGTTTCGATTCCCGCACAGGACGCTGTGGGTGCTGGCGGCGTGTTTCCTCCTCCGCGTCATCAGTGCCCATACCTGAGGTGGGGTTGGCGAAAGGGCCTTTCTGTGTGGAGTTTGCATGTTCTCCCTTAGGTACCCCCCCAAAAAACATGCAGCAATCCTGGTCTCTAAACTGCCTCCCCCTGGCCAGCGGGGGCGCCTGATGGAGGGGAAAGGAACTGGTTGGAATAACGTGTCCCTTCCAGCGCTACATCCAACCAGGGAAACTCCCCCCTGTCAAGGAGCAACTTGGACACTCAGGCATGAAGGAAGCATGAGTTCAAGTCTGTTGCTCTCCCCTTGTCCCCCATATATGGGGACTAGGTTGGTGGAGGGTGTGTAGAGCCCAGGATCACATTAGATAATTGACACAGGAGTGAAAAATGGGTTACAAAATCATGGGATAAAAAATAAAATATAAATAAAAAGGTGGACCCTGTTGTAAACAATTGTAATGCTTAATCATGGTGTCGTCCACAGTAACAGTTTTTGTATTGACTTGTGCTTTCGTTTGAAATGTACCCATTCTGCATACTGTGCATACAAATTTCAATCAATCACTCCTTTAACCCCAGGACGTCACATTGGACAGCAGACAAATGTTCATAGATACTTTTTGAAGTGAATAAAATGCTATTCTGTCCAATATGTATGGTAGGTAGAGTACAGTGCCGGTTCTAGGCCTTTTGAGGCCCTAGGCAACATATTATACAGAGCCCAAAATGTTTATAAACAAATCATAAATGTTTATAAACAAATACCAAAATGTTTATAAACAAATCCCAAATCCCTTGGTCCTACCCCCCCGACCATGAGACTTACTACAGGTAAACTGGTAGTGGTCCTACCCCCCCCATGAGACTTACAAATCCCAAATGTTTATAAACAAATCCCAAATGTTTGTAAACAAATCCCAAATGTTTATAAACAAATCCCAAATGTTTATAAACAAATCCCAAATGTTTATAAACAAATCACAAATGTTTATAAACAAATCACAAATGTTTATAAACAAATACCAAAATGTTTATAAACAAATCCCAAATCCCTTGGTCCTACCCCCCCCGACCATGAGACTTACTACAGGTCAACTGGTAGTGGTCCTACCCCCCCCATGAGACTTACAAATCCCAAATGTTTATAAACAAATCCCAAATGTTTGTAAACAAATCCCAAATGTTTATAAACAAATCCCAAAATGTTTATAAATAAATCACAAATGTTTATAAACAAATACCAACATCTTTATAAACAAATCCCAAATCCCTTGGTCCTACCCCCCCGACCAATAGTATGTTCGTATACACAATTTAGGTGGTCGTAACTTGTATGTAGTCTCGCTGCTCTTGTATTGAGACATTTAGGTCCTGTGTCTGGGGATCATGAATTGGCTGATTATGGATGAATTGGAGATTAACTGCAGAAAGGACCCAGGTGGTGCCGAGTCTTGGATGTCTATCGTTGGGCTTAGAGGAGAGCCCACTGGGACTGCCACTGACAGGGCCCTGCTGGGCTGACTTCCCCCTGGCTCAGTAATATGGAATAAACATGGAATAGAGTATCAAAGTACTAGAATAGAATAGAATAGAATAGAATAGATACATTATAGTCACATCGTTATTATAACTTCTGGAGAAGTAGAATAGGACAGAATGCAATGCAATGGAACGCATTAGAATGAAATAGACAAAACACTCTTGTTTGCCTTTGGTGTCTGTGTAGCAGAAGGAGGAGGGAAGGAGAAAAGCTGCAGTAAACACAGTCGGTTTAACACCAAAAACCCACCAGGGAAAACGTAACAGATCGTTATTGATATTGTAAAGGTGGGGTGTGGGGCTTGGCTGGGGTCTCAGTTAGAATGCATTGCATCATGTTCACATCTAAAGGGCAACGTGGCACAGATAAATGTTAGCTGTTGGTCAGTTTCAGCATTGTGACAGTCACAGTTTCAGTGATGTATTACATCTTTTGTACCATTCAAGTAGCAACACATATTTTTTGCCCTTTACAAAATGATAATACTATATGCTGGTGCCTGGTGCAGAATAATAAGTTGCATTAGTCATTTGCAAATGTGTTTGAAGGTCTCCGGTCAAAAAGGCGAAACGGTCGTCTCTCGGTTCACTAACGCGTGGGGGTTGCATGGTAAATAGGGCCCTGTTCTCCTGTTTTTATGGGACCCTGCAGGATCCCAAGAGCACAACTCTGGACAGCTGTCTTGACTTGTCATCATGCCCACAACTCAGTATTCAGCACATGTGGTGTGCGCTGGTAAAAGGCCAAATAGCAATGTGCTTTCAGGCTAGGAAATTGGGGCATTGGGACTGGTCAAAAATTGGACCTCGTGGGATGGTGCACAGCTCCTCGAATGGTCGGTTTACATGGTTGGAAGTGCCTGGTGGCTAGGATGGAAAACAGCAGTGCTCCGGGTCCACTGGAACACTTGCTGGAGCCAGATAGTGGACTGCTGTCGCAGTGGATTAGTGCATCATGATGACTTGGACATGGCTTCACGTATCAGGATGTGTTGATCGTGGCACAAAGCCTTTCATTGGCTGTAAAAACAAGCTGTGTGGTAACAACATTTTGTTCACATTTGCTGTGTGGCTTAACCCATTTAGGACTAAGGCCGATTAAAAAAAAAAAACGCCTTCTAAATACTGACCTAAGTTTTCTGAAAACAGGACAATTCACCATATGTCGCCTCATTAATGGTCATTATATGGAACCATTTATGTGTACTGTGGAAAGCTGTATGATGATATCATTATCGATGCATATTTCTAGTTAAAACTACTACTTTTTTATTATTACTTGCGCAAGTACTGTGGTCGTGCTCGTACAAGTGTGTGTGTATGGTCGGAGGTACAGTATCTATACTGATAGATTATGTCGGGTTATAACTGGCTGTCGATGGTGACGTAATTAGGATATGTTTCAGTGTCTGGTGAATTAAAGTTAATGTCTGTATGTATACATGTATGTAATCTGAAACCTATCTTTATTACGTCACCATCAAAAGCCAGTTATAACTCGGCGTTGATACATATCTTAATTACGTCACCATCAACATCAGCATACAGTATACCTCCGAATTTCACACCTTTTAAAATGTCTATTTGGGACCCGTGGCCCTACAGAACTGAACTGAATGGACCCGTGGCCCTACAGAACTGAACTGAATGGACCCGTGGCCCTACAGAACTGAACTGAATGGACCCGTGGCCCTACAGAACTGAACTGAATGGACCCGTGGCCCTACAGAACTGAACTGAATGGACCCGTGGCCCTACAGAACTGAACTGAATGGACCCGTGGCCCTACAGAACTGAACTGAATGGACCCGTGGCCCTACAGAACTGAACTGAATGCGGCGTGTAAATATGAAGATGATGCATACTGTACATATCAAGTCAGATTCAGTCCTCTTTTTTTTACTTAGAGTTTACAACAATCCCCTGCCAGGTATTAATTAATTAATTATTCCAGAAACCGACAGTATTTTTCAGTGAAACCCTTTTTTTAAGGTCCCCCGGAAGACATTTTGTGGCCACGATCATGGGTTCTTTGGTTATCTGCCGTTGAATAAAGCTTATTTTTGACAAGGGGTGCAATCTGGGAAAGGAATCCAAGATGAAGTTGAATTTGAAATAACTTAAACAACTATGTCGACAGGCATAATTATTGACATATTAACCTTTTCATTTTCTGTTTACTAGATCGCCCAGCAACCCAATGCTGGGAATTTCTTTCTGGAAAGTCTTCTGCACGGAAGCGTTGGATTTGAAAGAACGTACGTTTATACGTCTTTGGCAATGTGTTAATAATAATATATTTTATGGGCCGATCCACCAGCATACATCTAAGTAAAAGCAATTGAAAAAACAGGACGCTAATTGGCAGATTTTTTTTATCTAGAAAAATATATATATAAACAAATCGACTCTGAAAAAGAGTTGCTGCATGCTACTATACACCTGCTGGGACTGCTGTCAGCACGAAGCCACCAATGCCCACGGCGACACAGGCTGTCAGAAGAAGCTGGGGGGTAACAGCTCGACAGAAGATGAAGGTTCATGATGACGGCCCCCCTCTATCCTGGCTAACTGGACCAGTCAGAAGCGGAGAGACTGGAAGACATGTAACACATGGCTTTTCATTAATGGTGGAAGTTTGAATTCACAGCATGCAGAGATTCAAAAAACCCTTCCGACATCTGAAAAGGTAATTGGCAAGCACTCATCGGTAGAGTGGATTAACAATAAGGTATATAGCCATGCACAGAGCCAGGGGGGATATGCTATCACTGTTGTTAAAGAGAAGAATATGCACTTACATAAGAAAGCTAGCTGGTTAGAGTTCACGTACAAATCCCCAAAAAGAAAAAAATCACACTTGTGTGAAGTTACTCCTTTAAACAAACATTGTAATCTAAACAAACGTAAACATCGTACCCTAAACCAGTAAGACTAGACTAACAGTAAAACATTACAGGTGACTAAAATGTGACTAAAACTAAGTTAAAACTATTCAAGAGACTATGACTAAAACTAAAATCAAAATTTGCTGCCAAAAATAACACTGCTGTTATGTGACTTTTTTTTTAAGCAATATCAAAAGCTTTTAAATCCTAAAAGTCATACATAAAGAATCTTGTGAGATCCGTCCAAACCAGCACCACTCCTCTTTCTCTTCTTGCAAGATGACACTTGTGTTACTCTTGTATATCCGTCTTTATTGCCCCGGCAGAATGACTGCATTGTGGATAATGGTGCAAGGGTAATTCATCACAATACAAGGTGACAACATAAGTGTTGGAGAAAGAGGCTCGTACATCATCACTATGTTTGTCTGTGGATGATTCAATTTGAAGTTTGTCATCACGTTCAGCCAGATGGGGCGTTGAGGGGACAGTACACTTCCATGGTGGAGTTGACTGTTGCCATGTGTCTGGAGGGTCTTTATCTCTGTGTATTGATCAGTTTATAAAACAGCAGTATTTACCACAGACAAACAAGTCAAACTTGACTTGACATTTCCGTTGCACACGTGCACAGATAATGTATAGTCACTCACTCACATCCAGTCATCCACACATTTTACGTAGAGTAATAAATAATTCAGCCATGCTAATGGCAGTGAAATTACCTTCATAATACGTGGACACAAGGATTAATGATGTGAATAAATAATCAGATTACCTGTTTCCTAGAAAGGTCTCGGTCTCATGGACATTGCTGGTAGCAGTGGCGCCTACAGACTTCTCTGCATGGGGCATGGGTAACAACCAGTGGTGGACAAAGTACTCAACCCCTGTACTTGAGTCAAAGTATAGATACTCCAGGACAGAGATTACATTACTCAATTTACTGTACAAGTTGCTCAAACTCATTTTTACTACTTCAAGTCAAAAACACATTTCCTAAAGTGCACAGTAGAATATAGAGCAATGAAAACAGAATTATTTGCCACTGCTAAAGACTGAATTAATTCTAACATGTACCAATATTTAATAAGCAAACTAAGAAATACCTCTGTATATCTTGTAGGATGCCAAGCTAGCACTCTCACATTTTGCCGTTTGTGTTGACTATATTTAATTTATATTCTCGAGCGCTAGACTTGTTTTGTATATGTTTTGGGATTGTCTTCTTAAAATTATGATCTTTGTTTACTAAAGGTTTAATTTTTTGTTTTGTTTTCAAATGTGGAGCCTGGAAAATTGTGTTTTTATTGTAATTGATTAAAACAATCACTATGATTTCTTTCTTCTTCCATTTTACTTTGAACAAGAGTGTGCACCTGCTTTCCATGCTGCTTCAACATGAAAAGGGAGTTCGCTGTGGTGGTGCAGAGAAAGCCTCACTGAAGTCTGAGTGGCGCTCCATAAGTAATGTGGGTCCTCTCTTATGACTGGTTGTCATGCACTAGGGGATGCATGGCAAAACAGGGAGTCCACACAAGAGCATAAACGTTTTGTAATGATATTTATTACAGTAAAGTAATTAAAGAATAGCAAATAATGAAGTGTGGGATGTGAGGATATCAGTTATCAGTAATGTCTGCAGTGTATGGATGTGTGGAGAGTGGTGGGTGCGTGTTGTATTAGTTGGTGCAAAACATATCTCAAACAAAAGGCTGGTTAGGCCCTTGAGCCAGGTGGCAACCCGTAGCAGGTCTTGCTTGCAGGGAGGACAGAGAGAGAGTGAGCTACAGCCAGGAGAGCTCCCTATATAGTGCCCTAAGCTCCGCCCAACTCAGGTGAGCACAATTGGGCTGACGGCCTGCTCCACTCTGCCATCACAGAGGCTGCCGACTAGCCTACAGTGAGGCAGAGGGGGCAGGGCCGTCACAAACAGGTATGGCCAGGGTTCATGGCCATATAACGTGTCTTGAGTGTAGAGGGTTTGAGGTCAGACTGACATATACTGTACGTGACATATATATATGGAGACGTGATATCACGATGCATGACCATATATGTAGATGTGATGTCATGATGTGTGACCATATATGTAGATGTGATGTGACGGACTAACGGGGAAAAGCTAAAACATTAAAAGTCCATAGACCTGGCTGCCACATTACGTCACGTTTAGTACCCTAAACAAACATTAAAAAGGTCCATGGCTGCCATATGAATTTCCAAAAGCCAGACGTTGGAGGGGATCCGGGGCAGCCAATCATTGTGACAGTCCTTGAACAGCAGAAGGCCATTGTGCAAGACCTCTGATGACAAAAAGAAAGAAAGAAGAAAAAACATCAATACTGAACATTGATGTCCTTGAGGCCAGCAAGTCACTTTAGAGTTTAAAGATTCTTGCTATGTAATTTTATGAATACCATGCTCCATCTGTTCATCACATAACAATCTTGGCAGTGGCTGATCGGCTCGTAGTACGTGCTGAACCAAAATCCTCGTTCAATACCAAAACCAAAGTGTACTATACACATGTGTGTATTTATATTTTGTCCCTGATTTCTGATTTGATCTTCCAATACAGGATGATTCTGTCTTATATAATCATCATTGAGCTTTGTTTCTGTGCAGATTCACTGAGCTTATCTCAGTATTAACAGTCATTTCTGTGTCCTTGCAGGGTTCAGATTGACTGAATTAAATGGCGATTCCAGTCCCCACTTTTGTATTGTTTTTTTTGTATTGTATTATCAATTTTCAATCAACGTCCAAATGTGTCACAGTTCAATTTGATTGCTTACGGTATTCCCTTATACTGAAATAGCAGGTCTCTAACTTGAAGCAGGTTGACCAGATATGATGGTCTCAGTGTAACTGAAAGCTATGAATAATGAAGGTCCTGTCACATAGAAATTAAATGTGGATGAAGGTTTTTTCTTTTTCACTCTTAAATGATTCATAGAGCTCTTGACATCAAAATGTACAGAGCTGACAGCAATGTATACATACTTACATAGACAACATGTGTCACATCACACATGACACGTCAAACACTGGGGGGAGGAGATCAAGGCAGGGAAAAATAAGTACAAATAAAGGGCTTCCCCATGTGCTTTCCCATGTTAAATGTGGCAAACCTTTGCCACAGTGCAAACCTTTGCCACAGTGCAAATCTTTGCAACATTATCTAACCCATTAAGGCATGAGGCCTACAAATACCTTCTAAATAAGTGTTTCTCAAACGTTCCAAAGACCCCCAAATTGACATTGTGCCAGGGACCGCCTGAAGAGAAGATTAATGATTCAACACTTTCAAGATAATAAAGAAAAGCAGAAAAACAAGCTTACATGGAGTGCAACTCCAAAAGCACTTTCAATCTTGGTACAAAAGGTTGAATCGTATGTTCTGAAAATGTTATTCCACAGCTTCCTTGGGTCCTGCAACCAAAAGTTTAGTTTAGTTTAGTTTAGTTTAGTTTAGTTTAGTGTAGTTTAGTTTAGTTTAGTTTAGTTTAGTTTAGTTTAGTTTAGTTTAGTTTAGTTTATTTGATCATCTTCACAGTAACAATACAACTTATTTGTTAACACACGGTTAAAATAACAAAATATAACTGGGGGTCCGGTGATCAAAAGGAATAGGCTGAAGCTGAAAGCTTATAACAAAATAACAAAAGGTGGTATGCCACCCGGCCTGGCAGATGTTTTTCTGGGCTCGAACCCTTTATGAAGAGAACATTAGAACAAACCAGTGGTATATTGACAATTTGACTTTGATCTAAGGTTGGTACTTCTGATGAAGAATTACATCATATGACATCTCATTTCATCATTTCATTAACATGAGGCAGGAGTTCTGGCTACCTCTTGAATTAAATATAATGGCATAATGGCATCTCAAATGAGTGACCTTTGGGAAATTTCTAAACCAATTCCCTGGTAAATTTATGAAAGCCTATAGCATCCAATTCTCTCCTGCCTATGCACCTACTTAAAATATATTAGCAGTCAGTTCACACAGTCAGCTCCAACTCATTAATGATAACTTTGTTGCTGCTTTTTTCATATAGGAGGGGACAGAAGGGCACTTTATGGAAATGCCGTTTCTAGTTCACCTTCTGTTTTTTTATTGCTCCATGTTCTTTCTTATACTGGATATCATTTTAATATTTTATATGCAGCGTTACAGTATGTCCTATGTTGCTTTTGCAGTTGTTGTCTGTTGGCTGAATTTGAATGATTGATGAGTTTCACTCTATACATTCTATATATACCGGTAAATACACTCAGACGACGACATCGCTTCTTACCAGATGTTTCAGGGCACCAGTCCTTTTGTTCTGTGTGAGTTAGGTGTCACAGTGTGGTTAAGTGGTGTTCTGCTGGGCGTAAGTGGTGTCAAAGCCTGCCAATATAATGATGGCTATAAGATCCTCTCCACACTGGTCTAGGATTTAAAGCGTTAAGACCTGAGGCAGATTCTAAATCAGAAGTTCTCAAATGTTTCCGTGCCAAGAACCGCCAAAATGATATGTAATTGGACACATTTTCAGATGAGGGGGGTCCCTCATATGAAAATGTTTTGTACCAGGGACCCTCAAAAGCTCACAGCAGAGTGGCACGAAATAGCTAAAGCATTTTAAGCTTGTTATTTTTCAAATCCTACATTTTCTGAAAATAATAAATAAATAAATGTTGCTATAATTATATTTCAAATCTAAAGTGACAGAGATGCTTTCCCTCACTATCTCAGTAAGGAAAAAAGCATTCTAAAATGCCTACAAGCAACGTTTTTTGAGCTTTGCAATGCAAGATATTGTTTTGCTCAAGGTGGACAACCGTCTTTCAACCGAATACAAAAGCATGCTTAAGTCTTCATGGTTTGATAAATTGGTGCTTGAGCTATGCTGTCCCTATAACTCCCACCTGCGGCAACATGTCCAGTTTGCTGGGCCTTGCCACACCGGTGAATTGCGTTATTGCGTTATGACGGACGTGTGTGCATGTGTGTTTATGTGTGCGTGCGTGCGTAAATACGTATGTACAGTATGTATGACCTCCACTCCAACACGGACGTCAGACCATCTCAGTGAACTGCACAGCTCAGAATAGCTGCTACACCTTGCCAGCAAGGTTCTAACTAGGTGCAACGTACTTCCCATTGACAGCTAGCCCATACATCCAAACAGAAAAGTCGTATCTGATTGTATTAAACAACCTTAACAACATCAAACTCACTGTAATGATATGCTCAACATTGCAGCTGTACGCCAAGCTTGAATTATCCTCTTTCTATCTGCAAATAGTTTTTTCATAAAAGTCCACTGTATATCCACTGTTATAAGCTACTAATTCCTTGCAGGTGATTTATTGTTTTAATTTACAAGTGTCAGAGTTTAGAAGCTTGTTGAATATCACGCAATGGCTATGCATACCACCTGTTTTGATTTTGCACATAATGCAGGAGACAGCAGGTTTGCTTTACTGATAACAAGCGATTCCAAACTCTGATACTTAGAAAAATAATCTGCAAGGAATTCCTTGACAGGAAGTAGCTCATAACATGTCTACGGTGGATGTTTATGAAACAAACACTTTGCAGATAGAATGAGGATAATTCAAGCTTTTCATACAGCTGCAATGTTGGTGAGTTTGACTTTGATTAATACCATCAGATAGGACTTTTCTGTTTGGATGAATGGGCTGTCAATGGGAAGTTGCACCTAGTTAGCACCTTGCTGGCAGCCGTGGTCTGCATGGGGTCAGGCCAAAGGCACGTGGGGAGATTGTTTTCACCCTGCCCTGTCTGTGTGTGTGTGTGTGTGTGTGTGTGTGTGTGTGTGTGTCTGTGTGTAATCTCCAGTCCTAGCCTCGCTCCATTGGCTCCCGGTTCGATTCCGCATTGATTTTAAGATTTTAATGTATGTTTGTAAATTCGAAATGGGTTAGCACCCTCATCCCTTGCAGACCTTATTTCAAATTACAACCCACCTAGGGCTTTGAGGTCGGCCAACCAGCTCAAACTAGATAGTAGTGATAGTGATAGTGACCAACAAAAGATCCAAGGGTGATCGAGACTTCGTGGCGGCTGCCCCCAGGCTCTGGAACACTTTGCCTTTTCACATCAGAGCTGCCCAGTCCATCACAACTTTTAAATCTTTGCTTAAAACCCTCTTCTTCTCCCTGGCTTTTAACGACAGTTGAAGTAGCCCCCTTCACTAGTGCAATAGTCTGCTTTGTTTGCTCCTTTGTATTGTCTGCTTATATTTTTGCTTTCATTTCTTCTAAATGCCTGTTTGTTTTCATGTTTTAAATGCCTGTTTATATTGTATTGTTTTTGTTTCTGAACCTGTACAGCACTTTGGTTGACCTGGTCATGTAAAATGTGCTATATAAATAAAGTTGAGTTCAGTTGAGTTGAGTAATCTCACATAATGCTTCAGGCCAAACTTCCTGTTTTACTTTTCATGTGGAAAATATATATATATATATATTAGTCATAGCATAGTATTCTTCCACACTAAAATGGGTCTGGAGGCTAAAATGGTTGCCGGAAATGCACGCTTTTGTTTGTTTGTTTCCGTGTCTAAGCATTTATTAGGATGAGGGCAAAAGGTGCGTTAGATATCAAGACGGGAACCTTTAATTCCTCGGAAGGCCGGGGGGTGGTTGAATACAACCGAACAACACCTTTTGAAGCCATTGTTTCATATAAGCCGCCACTCACTTGCCTAATCCCAATTTGCGGTGGCAGTTCCCCAACAGCGCTCTAACAAGCACGGCGGAATATTAAATGTATCTCTAGCTTGTTGTCTCTGATTAGCTGCCACTGAGCTCTGACTCTAATCCCCATAAGCCCAGCTTCATAGCAGTGCAGATTCTCCCCTGGTCTACTGATAGAAGACATTGGGAGGATGCAGCAGCTCTAACTAGATCCCCTAATACACTCCATACAGGGTGCGCACGTGCACGCACGCACGCGCACACGCGCACACTCACACACACACACACACACACACGCGCGCACACACACACACACACACACACACACACACACACACACAGTGCACCCTTGTCAGACTTACGCTCGAAGTGAGAGGGAAGCTCAAGACAGTCAACATTTTGCTCATCCTAGAGCATATTATACCAGTCCAGGTTCTGAAGGGAATAGTTGCAAAGAACCAGCTCTCTTAAGCTGCTCATCTAATCCTCAGTATACAAACCACTGCGACAGAGGTGGTGGAAAGCATAGTTTGATGATTAGACCGTATACAGTGATGGAAAAAGTATACTCAAGTAAATGTATCAATGCTGTAGAAATACTCAAGTTGTAATACTCAAGTTACAAGTAAAATGTACTTGAGTTAAAGTACAAACGTGTTGGTATCAAAAATGTACTTAAAGTACCAAAATTAACACAAATGTTGTGTCAAGTGACTCCCATTGAAAATGCATTGGGGCAAGAAGTATCACACTCTTTGCATACAACAAGCATACATCAGTCTGTTGTAAAGGTGTGAGTGAGGCCAGAGGCAGTGGTGTAAGGTAACTAAGTACATTTACTCAAGTACTGTACGTAAGTACAATTTTGAGGTATTTGTCAGCCCTACACATTTCTGCCTGAAAATAGCCGATCTGCTATTTTCAAAAGATTTTGTACACATTTTGAACTTATGAAATGGGACATTCTGCAATATGAGTACTTTTACTTTTAGTAAAAGCACATTTTGGCTTCACTCACACCTTCGCAACAGACTGATGTATGCTTGTTGTATACAAAGGGTGTGATACATCTTGCCCCAATGCATTTCCAATGGGAGTCACATGGTTTGACACAACATTTGTGTTGTATGAGGGGGAGGGGGGCAGTCGAAACACAGCCGAGAGTCATACAACAGCTTTTATAGTCCAAAATGTTGTATCAAACCATGTGACTTCCATTGGAAATGCATTGGGGCGGCCATGACACTTACATCTTGCTTACATCTAGCATACATCAATGTTGTATCGAAAGGTGTGAGTGGAGGCCTTTGAATTCCAGACTTTTACTTGTAACAGAGTAGTTTACTATAGTTATATATTGCAGTATTGATACTTACATAAGTCAAACATGTGAGTACTTTTTCCACCACTGCACAAGAGTAGAGGTGATAGCGGTCACAAAGTATAGACCGAGAGAGAGTTTTCCTCTACAAGGTCCCATGTTCAGTCACACGGAGCACACTGAGTGTGATTGAAAGGACAGCTTCCAAAGAAGCAATTCCATTATCAATTGATTCTCCTGTAACATAATGCAGGATACATTATTTCTCCCTCTTGCAAACACATGTCAGAACACCTTCCCAGTGTGACAGAATGACCTTGGGGATTGTGAAGGACTAACTGTATGAAAAGGTCACGAGTTTCATTGCCCGCAAAGGCTACATTATCGCACTGAATTGTCCTTCAGCTGCAGATCTCCAAACATCTCAAACATATACGGTATGATTTTCGTCAAATACCTTTTTTCACAGACGAAAACAAAATAAAAATGTAATAATAACAATGATCCATGAAACTCAAATATACTCACTAAATACTCACTAAATATACTGACAATTTCATCAACAAATAAAAACTAGATTAAAATGTTAGGGAGGGACTAGAAGAGATCAAGTAGAACTAAAAGAACAAGGGATTTTATTCTGTCTTGTTGCGCTTGGGTGTTACGCTCTGAAAATACCGGATCTACAAGCTCACAACGCATCACACTGTGATGTGTTGTGAGCTTGTAGATCGGCTATTTTCAGAGCGCAACATGACGTGATGCACATTGATCGGATCGGCAGTTCTGGATAACCGCCTATCCGACCATAACCGACTCTATATATATATATATATATATATATATATATATATATATATATATATATATATATAATTATTTTTATTTTGGGGCTTTTCTGCCTTTATTTGGATAGTGGAGAGTGATAGGAAACAGGGAGTGTCATGCAGACTCGGGAATCACACCTGTGACACGCTGTCGCCTGTCAGGCTGCATTAGAGCCTAGATGTGGTTGTAACCGCTAGGCCATCGGCAACCCTATTACACTATATCTTTTTATCATATTTAACCTCTGGATGAGATGGCTTGCATTGGCCTATACTGTGATGGGGGGGGGGGGGGGGGGAGAAAAGGGTAAACAATGATTTGACAGGCATCAATCATGTCGACAACATATTGGGTTTTGGGGGCATGTCCATCTTCATTCAATCTATCCGGACCATTAGTGAACAAACCTTCATGGACACACTAATATGTTTACAGGCTATTACACTGCTGCTGGGCTAAATGTGATATCATCTGCTGGTTCTCTTGCTCTCTCAATGTGCGTGCATGCGTGCGCCGTGCGTGCGTGTGTGCGTGTGCGCGTGTGTCTGTTTGTAGAATTAAATTATGCAATTTTCCCTAAACCCTCAGCTGTCAATAACTCAATATCCAACCCAAGATTGAAGGTCATGTCTGCATGCAGATGAGTGTCATGAAACATGCACCAGCCATTCATTTCTGGAGGACGGAGCTGTAAAAAAAAAAACATATTTGCATCTCCCTGTTGCCTATAATTATCGGAACGCTTTCGGACACATTTCTGCTATACAACAGCCTGTTAATAAATCAACTGCCAGTCTCTCTCTGCACACGCACACGCACACACACACACACGCACACACACACACACACACACACACACACACACACACACACACACACACACACACACACACACACACACACACACACACACACACACACACACACATACATGTGGACTATTTCATTGTAACTTGCAATTTATTTACTTCTTCCAATTGAACATACAATTTCACAGCAATTTAGCATGCTTGTTTGTTAGTCCAATAAGTGTCTTTGTGTCAGTTAAGGGCCGTTATATATTGATCGGACCGTTTCCGGAGGCACATTGAAACTCTGTAGCCTATATTATTCATACCGAGTGCAGCACAGAGTGACGCCCTGTGAGCTTGTGCATCTGCATCATTTGAGAACTACTGATTATGTAGAATCGGTCACAAGGGTCGCATTCTATGAGAAGCTGAAGAACTATACAGTAAATCACAGGGGCAGTGGTGGCCGAACGGTTAGCGGAGCGATCTTGATACCGGAAGGTCCCCAGTTTGCATCCCCGGACCGGCACTTTAAAATTACCACCGCTGAAGTTCCCTTGAGCAAGGCATTGAACCCATACCATGAAATGTTCTGTGAGCAGGGTGTGGCTGTAAACAAGTCCTTGGCTTAGTCCACTTCCCTGGGTAAACAAAGAACTTTGCTTTGCTATGAAGCTTCTGGTGCATGACTTAGACCAACAATCAAGAATGCCCCCACACACACACACACACACCATTCTTTTACCATTCCACAGATGAAGATACCCAGCCCCAAATATGTCTCTCTCTTTCTTTTTCCTTCTTCTTCTTGTGAATTCACATCACGTTAGTGCGATATTGCAATTACAATACTGTCACGGTCACATTAAGTCATAATTCCCTTAAACGGCGGACCCGGTGAATAATGAATGGCCTCTCCTTGGTTTTTATGTACTGAACAACTCACGCTGCCTATGAATTTATTGTGCAATAAAGGTTATGGCCAATCTCGCTGTTTTCCTTCATGGCATAAAATAGGTCACTCAAGGGTGACTTGAGGAAGATCAACACTGATAATAATATATCAGTGTTGGAAAATGTATAATATATTATATGAGACAGTACACAAAAATAACAATATGCGTTATCTGCATTATGAATGTTTACAAATCACTGCATAGTTTGTGTCCTTTTTGTAAGCTATAATACAACATCCGCTTACCAATGAATGCCAGCTATTGTGACTACGGAAAGCATTCCGTTGCTCAATAATAGAATATGCAATAACTCTTTGTATTTGTCAAAGTAAAACCTGAGATTGTATACAAAGCTATCACAGCATGTAACACAATTCCACACCGCAGGACATCACACAGAGACAAAGGCTATATAGCACTTGCCTCGTTGCTTAAATGTTTTATTCAAATACACTTGCCTGGCCTTATAGGCTTGGGAGACAGATAAATAGTGTAGTGTGTACACATATGTCAGGATAAAGGTCATGTCTTTATTTTTTTGAATGTTTTACTTTTACTCTTTCTTCTTTTATTAGAAAAGAGCAGGAAAGCTGCTCAAGGAAACCAAGGACAAAGTGTCTGGCAGGATTCAATCCCAGCAGGGATGCACATGATTTCAGACACAGGGGTCCTTAATCACAGACTCAACGTTCCATTTAAGGCTGGATTTTTTTCCCCCTCTTTCTATTTCTGGAATGTGAATTCACACTCTATAGCCACCTTTCCACGTCCCTCCAACCTATTGTTTATCACTTTGACCAGCCCATGATGTATCCTGTCGCATAAGTTCTTCAATAAAGTAAAGTGCATCTGTCAGAAGAAATAACCCTGTCAGCAGGAGCTGTCCATTTCCATTTGTGAGCATCATAATGCTTCTACGTGGACAGCTCCTTCGAGGGGAGACGCTGCCAGTGTATGTAAAACAGCACAGAGTCCCCGCTATTCTGAATTCATGAATTTGAAAGTGACACTCTGGGTCACGTCAATCGCGTTAATTATGAAAACACCCAGAGAGATGAGTGCCGCCGCAGTCTGCCGTCTGTGGTCACCCACCAGATGTATAGGATGTTCAAAAGCAACTATGGTTAACAACCCACAAGGTTTACAGGGAACTATGGTAATTGTTCCCTTTAATTAAAGGGATTAATTTAGCTTGAAAAATATGTATGATAGAGTATATTTCATTCAAAATATAAATGTACTAATTTAAACAAAGTACACATAATATGGGGCACTACAGCAGTGTTTACAATTTCAAATGGCTATAACTTGGTGACCAAATTGATCTGATCAATGCAATATGAGTGGATTTGAAGGCCTGTATCTAAATTCACAAAACTCTGCGTATCTGTCCGTCTGTGTTCCTTATGTGCCCATATGGATCAATATGTTATAGCACCAACGTCGGACTGCCCCCACAGACTTTATATACTGCACAAAGGACTATGACAATGGGTACAATGGATAACTGACCAACCGGTAGGCCTATATGGTCCAAAGGGGAGTAGTTACATGAATAAGCCAGAAGATACAGTTATATGTTCCCATGCCTTGGTTTGCTGCGCGTGTGGAAGCAATAGCATGTTCCCTTAGACCGAAATTAACACCAAACCTGCAGGCCATAACTCAAAATCTTAACCCCAATTTCTCACCCTGGCCTAACCCTAGACTGAGGCAAGATAGGGCATATTGCCTAACATACATCCAGATTAAGTTTGTAATGATCTGGGCCATTTACCCATCATGGATTAATTAAACGTTGCAGTCCCTGGAACGTTTGCATCTGTAATTTGCATCTGTAATTTTCAGCTGTGCTACCAGACGGGTGTGATGGAACACCAGACATTGATTTAGTTCCTGCCTATTAATGAAACTCAATAGAGTTATTGACAATGTTCCCATACCTTAGCAAGATTGACTGAAAGAGACCCATATCCATTGAGCGCAACGCCATAGCAGGAAATCAACACAGTAACACTGTACATCTTTAACTGCAGGGATTCATCAAGGTAGTTAATGGATGGACTGAAGGAAAACGTTGTATCTGCTGACCATAAACAGTCTATCACTAACACCAATGGCTGATCGGCACTTTTAGAAATTACACTGTCATACCTAAGTGAGATTGATGCATCTCTAGATATTCATGATAATTGTCTACATTTGGAGTTACTTGGTTCATAACAAATTGTCTGAGCAAACACTCAAACACGGTACTTCAACCAGTGGTGGAAAGTCACTAAGTACATGTACAAGTACTCTACTTAAGTACACTTTTGGGGATTTCTTACTTTACTTGAGTATTTCCAATTTCCAATACTTTTAGTACGGACATTTTAAGCCTTAACACCTATTTAGGTGCTAGTATACAAACGTCTGACGTTTCGACCTAAAAGGTCTTCATCAGATGATTCTGATTCTGATTCTGATTCACACACACACACACACACACACACACACACACACACACACACACACACACACACACACACACACACACACACACACACACACACACACACCACACACACACACACACACACACACACACACACACACACACACACACACACACACACACACACACACACACACACACACACACACACACACACGACACATACTTATATAATGTACCTCATATACCTCCTCCCACCAATACAGAACCAAATAATTAGGGTGATTAATACATGTCACATTCTGTTCATTAACAATAAACCGGCTCAAAATACATCATGTAGGCCTATACATTTCTTTCATTCAGGCTTGTAGATCTTTGCTTTTCAAAGTCCAGTGTCCCTTTCTGACACAATTAAACACCTTGTTCACAGACAAGGAGTTGGTTTGGCCCAATTTGGCCCCAATCAGTGTTTGCAGGTGTGTTTCCTGACAACCTATTTAAGGTCTTGGACCCCATTTTGAATGTTTTAGATCATTGAACAGAGTTGTGGTTAGAGAGCTGATTTGTTTTTAGTGTTCTTTGAATCATTCTAAATTAAACCTTAAAGTGTATAACCTCTCATCACCAGACTTTCCATCCTGGAGGAAAGCCTGGTCTGTGTTTCTAAATCGCCTGTGTGGCTGTCTAGGCGCGTTTCAGACCGGATCTATTCTGGTTTGTGGTTAATGTTTGAGCTACCTGGAGGGCAGGGAAAAAAAATAAAAAGGGACAGATGACCAACGGAGCACTTGTTTACGTCGGAATAAAAGATGGATATGCCAAACAAACTATTCTAAGAAGTACTTCATGTGCTACATGAAGGCTTTTATTGGGTGAGCGAGCCCTAAAATGATTATGCCCTTAATCATGGGGAATTTTGGGTACTTCTGATTCCCGGTTTGTGGTTTCCTGCCTGATGACTACAATACAAACCAGTGATTAACAAGATGTACCATCCGCTCCGGACCGGATCATGAACCCGAAAATGGTATGCCAGGCTTTACATTTTATAGTTTGTTGTTTCTGTATACTACCTAATTGTGTGCCATTGATAGGCATGTAAGAACAAAACATGACAGTGACAGTGTTTGGTCAAACTGCATAAAGTATCTGCAAAATGTGTGAAATATGCAACAGTAAATGTTTCATTCAGTAAGCAATCGAATATAAGCTGTTGGAAATCCTGACGCTTTCCTTTCAAGCTTAATGTATATTGCGCATATATATATTTCATATTGATATACTGATTCCCTGTGAAGGAAATTAAACTCCAAACCATGGCATTGTTAATGTCTAACTATATAGGAAACTGGAAATAAAACAAAGTCCATTTCCCAACATATATCATTATCTCACTGATTTCCTTCATGTACTGATACTGTCTTTCACTTGCTCAACATCTCCCCAGGGTGTAAATTAGAAAAAGTACTTAAATGTTTACTTAAGCAAAAGTATCAAGTATCTGAAATAGTAAAAGTCCGGGAATACAACATTTACTTAAGTATCAAGTATCAAAAGTACCAAAAATAAAAGTACTCTGTGTGCAGAATGTCCAATTTCACACTTTTTAAAATGTATAAAATGTACAAAAGTCTTTTGAAAATGGCAGACCAAGCTCACAATGCGTTGCAATGCGACACATGGAGATTCCTTGTGAAGCAGCTGCTTCCGGGTACGTAACGGAAGGGGAAGTTTGGTAGGCCAATCAGAGGCATCTCTATTTATTAATATCTATGCATCTCCCCCTACCCTGCCGTAGTATTCCTCTGACTCCTCCCACTGTCGTCTGCACGTACTGTACACGCCAGTAGTGAGATCGAGTCGTAGATCACGGGAGACTTCACAATCATTTATATGCAAATCAGATGCCATCTATTACCCTTTCACAGAATCAGTTTGAGATGATTAGAGGTTGGGGAATAGAAACGGGAGGATTGGCAGTACATGCATGATCTTAGCTCGGAGGCTTCCCCCAAAAGAGGAAGTGTGCAGTCATTCAGACGCCACCTGGAGATGTTTTAAGAGATTTACCTGTGCTCATGATGCAACGTCGGATCAAAGACCTCGTTCTCCCTGCATGCCTGTGATGGATGCAACCCTGGGGATGTTATTAATACGGAAAAAATTATGGAGGAAAGAAAAAGACATAGCGGTTGCTGGTTACCATAGCGATGTATCTCCTTGAGGCAATAGGATGTGCAATAGGGGTCATAGGGCCCAGGGCTGTTGATTGCTAAATGCTCCCCTACGCCCTCATGTCCTCATGACATGGGGGAATCTAAAGTATACTATACAAACAGTGTTTAAGACAAATGTGTTTATTCACAATCACTTTTATGTGTCACTCACGTACGTCACAGTTTTCTGTGTGTGCTATGTTTCTTGTGCTATGCTTCTTGTGCTATGCTTAATGCTTTCTAGTTTTGTAGTACACTATTCCATGAGAAGAGAGGGGATAGAGATAATAATCAGAATAAGCTTTATTGTCACATCACATATTTTCAACGTAAAGCGGTGGGGGAAATTTGTTTTTGTGCATAGTTCCCATCGTATCGAAGAAGAAAGTGTGTGTGTGTGTGTGTGTGGGGGGGGGGGGGGGGATCAAGAAAGAGACAAGGTAAAAAGTCTACATATTTCCACATGAGATAATAATAATAATATATATAATAATTGATTTTCCTATTCAATGTTATTTTATTGTGGACTAGAAAGACCCGAGAGCTAGTAAGACACAGAGTACAATCCAGTTAAATTCAAGCCAATCCACTTAAGTCATCATAAGATTAAACTGCTGTTTATAGTCTGGATGATTTAGTGTTTGTTGCAACTCATGATCACGCCAGTTTGATCGGCATTTAGCTCAGGATTTCAGCGATTATCATTCTGGTCACGTTGCAATGATCCATCGCTGAGAGTTGATATACTCTGGTGTCTAAAGGCAACTCTACTGCTGGTAAATTAGCTTTGCTTTCATCTCTGTGATTACATGTATGCATTCAACAAATGATATGGAGGACAGAGTGTTTGTTGAGAGCCTAAAGAACAGTGTCATGCTGTGTAGGGCTATCCACATCTGATCCAACCAACAAGGATCAAGAATGCCTGAGCAGCAAAAAAAACAGTCATAATATGACTCAGCCTATATTATAGGCTGAACTTATAACACTAGTGTTAATTGGACACTCAAGAGTTAAATGAACACAGTGGATTGTGTGTGTAGTCCCCGCATGACCACTAGCCAGTGGTTTAAAGTAACTAAGTACTTTTACTTAAGTACTGTACTGTAAGTACCATTTTCAGGTATTTGTACTTTACTTGAGTATTTCCAATGTTCTATATTTTCGCTTCTACTATACAGAGCCAAACATTTTTAATTTTAATCCACTGTTTTATTCTTGCCTCTCTTATTTCAAGAATGGACGATTCAATTATTTGAAATTTTCAGTTACAAGTTACTTTGGAGATTTAAAATTTGTTTAGAAAAACATACATTAACCACTTCAACCCTATTTCGACCAATTGAAAATAGCCGATCTACAAGCTCACAATCTGTTGCGATGCGACGCATTGTGAGCTTGTAGATCGGCTAGATATATTTACACATTTTGAATTTGTCAAATGGGACATTCTGCAATATGAGTACTTTACTTTTAGTACTTTTAGTACATTTTGATGCCGATACTTTTGTACTTTTTCTTGAGTACATTTTAAATATGGGACTTCTATACACTGAGTATATCAACATTGATTGCAGTATTGATACTTTTACTTATGTAAAGCATTTGAGTATTTTTACCGTTTTCCAAACATTCTGTCATGGGCCGTTATACTGCAAGGTGCCATTCTATGAGTGAAGGGTAGATGGATCTTCATAGACTAATGAGGTGAGTTAATTTGGGAAGATAATTATTTTCAGCACAGCGATGATGTTTGACGGCGGGTCCCAGAATGGAAGTGGCTTACACTTCACCCAGAAAAATCAATGTCGGTTGTATCAATATTGAGCTCGATCAGCAGGAGCTCATTTTTTGCAGTGCCTTAGTTGCCACTGTGTGATTCCTTTCTGTTCTCAGTGATTCTGTTCTTCTGTTGTTGACGTCGTCATAAATGCCATCATTGTTGGAGTAATGGCTGCGAGTGTTGCTGCATCTCATCATAATGCAAATGACAGGGAGCATTGTTAATTTTTTTCAAAGGATGACACGCACACACGCACGCACGGTTCGCACACGCACACACACACACACACACACACACACACACACACACACACACACACACACACACACACACACACACTGTGTGCCAGCGCTCAGCCCAGGTAACCCAGTACAGAGGCTCCTCGGTTTGCTGACAGGTTCCATAATGAAGAGCAAGTGTGCCGGGAGTGTTAATGCCTGTTGTCAGCTCATCTGGTCCAAACGTGTCGGAGTATTCCGAACGTCGCTGTTGACTTTCACCTGCTGATTCCCCTCTTCATCGTTGCAGGTCAGCACACTGTGACCCGCGTGCCCTTCACATACAGTATCGGCTTAACCCATTAAAACAGGGAAAGCATCTGTCAAAAAAAAAAGCAGATATAGAAGCTGCTTGTAGATCTACGTATTTATTTATTTTGTATTGTATAAATGTGTGTTCAAGTCTTTTAATATATAGTACAGTATATATTTTTAAAGCAAACATTTTTAACTAAAATCTTTGCTTCTGGGGGCCCCCATGGTGCAACATATGTTGAGATGCACGCATTCGTGGCCAAATACGTTTAATTTAGGGGACCCTTGACATGAAAATGTTTGTGAACCACTAATCTAACAACATAGGGTTTTTCAGAAAACTGGAAGAACTTGGAAGGCATTTTTCAAATCGGCTTCACGTCTTAATGGCTTAATAATCATGCTCATTCGTTTTTTTAAATGTAAATATGACTAAGATAGTGACGACCCATTCATGAACTGAACACACACACATAATGGGTTTTTTATACAAATAACCTATTCATTATATGATCATATACATGCCGTTTGCTCAGACATGCGGTGTACCCCGACGCCCACCCAGTGGCGCCTATTACTGTAGGTCCATGTAGTTTATTGGGTGATTAAGACTTGAGCTTATATGGACTGGGTTTAACTGAGAAAAGCTTCTTATAGGATTTATATTTCCTCCTGAGATAATTTGACATCATCTGCTCTTGTCATCTGTTTGAGCTGCTGTGCATGTTGACTGCGACTCACGCCGTACAGTGCAGTGTGTCATGGTGTCAGGGAGGATCAGGCACCACCCCACGGTTTGCCTGGCATCACTACAAGTAGTTTTAGATGCGTGGACAGCAGGGTTGATTTTGACCATTACTGTGCCAAACGTAACCAACACACTGTGGTATAAAATGATGTATCTGCGGAACCGAGTCAAACTAAATGTAATGTAAATGTAATGCCTGTGAGTTTTAATGAGTTTTAGTATTGGTTCACAGGATATTTGAACATCACCATGGTACATAACATCTGTAAAAATGTATGGACAACTGATGGTTGCGGACCACAGACGTCCTGGGAAATCCCGCTATGTAGTGCCCAAGACGTCTGTGGACAAATTAGCTAAGAATTATATATAAAATGATTTATATATATAAAAAATTATATATACATTTATTTTTATATATAAAAAGAAAATGTCAAAAATAATTAATGAAAAAAGTGGGCACCCTCGGTTACTATTTTGAAAGTGTTGTGTGGGCACACATAAGCCTTTTACTAATCAGTTGCACACATGAGCATTTGGGATTTGAGCAAGGAGTTGATGATGAGGCTTCGCGATTATGTTTTTTCACATAACTGTACGTCGAGATGAGACTACCGGACAGAGTGTTCTTAGATGGATTTGTTGCTGCTGCTGTCAAACAAAACTGAAGGCATAGTCACTCAGCCAGTTTTAAATAGCCACAACATTTTAGATACGTTTCAGTCTGGTTTTAGACAAAATCATTCCACAGAGACAGCTCTCCTTTGAGTGTCAAACGATTTATTAATGTCATCTGATGCTGGTAGATGCTCTATTTTAATACTGTTGGATATGACGGCTGCTTTTAACACGATCGACCACTTTGTTTTAATAAATAGGCTCAGGGAACTGGTGGGGGTCACTGGGACAGCACTGGACTGGTTTGTCTCCTACCTCAGGAAAACGGCTCTCGGTAGCCGTGGGCCCTATGGGTCAGATTATGTTGCACTTTGCACCTGTGGAGTCCCCCATGGCTCGATCAGTCCTTGGTGCGACACTATTTGCACTTTAAATGCTACCACTATGTCAAATTATTAGTTATTTTAAAGGCATGTCCTACCATTTTTATGCAGACGGAATTCAATTGTATTATTTTAATTCTAAGAGCCCTGCTTAATATTGTACCTTACACTGGCTTCCGGTAAATTTCAGGGTTAATTTTAAGGTCCTGGTGCTCACCTATACAGGAGCTCTACATGGTCAGGCTCCATTATATTTAACTGACCTAGTCCAACGTTATGTGCCAGAGAGGGCCCTAAGGTCTGTTCCAAGCACCAAACGTAAAACAAAAGGTTGTGGAATGCTCTTCCGCAGGTGTTGAGATCTGCAGCCTCGGTGGACATTTTTAAGAACAAACTCAAAACACTGCTATTTGCACAGGCATTTCCGGATGTTACATGATGTTTTTCCATGTGTGTGTTTTTTTGCTGCTTTGTTTTTTTTAGATCAATTGTATGTGCCTGTTTTTTGTGCAGTACTATTCTGTTGTATTTTGCTTGTTTTTGAGTGGTGCAACCACTCCCTTACGGAGCTATGTGTGTGGGTGGCTGGGTGCGTCTGAGCACGAAAACAGCATGGTTGTTTTTCACCACCTGTGCACAACCTAAGACACACACACATATTAACTGTAGGTATATTTTGGATGTGCCGGTACAGTATAGTGGCAGTACAGTACAGTATTGTTTTTATTCTTTGCATGTAAAGCACTTTGTGACTTTTCTCTGTGAGAAGTGCTATATAAATATAATGTACTTACTTACTTACTTACCTACTTGGGCAGTATATACAGCAGGCCACTAATGAGGAGTGAGGACAGGTGTGATTGAGAGTGAGAGTGAGTGGCAGCATGCAGGTGAGAGGGGTGGGAATAGGGGGAGGTGTTGCTGACACGAGCATGGAATCATCTTCCCGTTTGAGTAAATGGTCCCGCCTCCCTCCTACTAGTTGTAGGGGATAAAGTACAGTTTCAGACCACGGTGGAGGAACTGCCGTCTCAAGCAAACCTGAGCCACGAGAGACACCACGTCGAACGTTGCGATGTTTGCTTAGCCGACTCAGCCCCGGTTCGAGTTGCAACCCGATATGGACAGAAGAGTAAATAATGTTCTGGCGAGAGTGTTTGCCCCGACTGCCACTCAAAGTGGCTTTTGGGCAATCACTGCGCGTCCTTGCACACGTGCACTGGCCAATCGCAGCGCGTCCTTGCACACGTGCACTGGCCAATCACAGCGTGTCTTTCTCAAACCCGTTGCTGACTAGTATGACTCTTTTCTACAGCCCCAATGATGGGGGGGGGGAGTTCAAATATGATTATTGTGGGGTGTCGCAGCCTGATGGATGAAGGGAGCACTGCAGTAGTATTGAAGCTTACAGTGAAAACAGGGCTTAAGTGGGATTTGTGCAAGCTTCAACTCAAAAAAGCATGTCATCTGGGTGTAACTATAGCCATCTGACCTTAGCCATTTGACATTGAGACTCCTCTCTGGTGCAGACCTGTCTGAAAAACACACGCACGCAATATGATCATCTGGTGCTGCTGGCATGCTGGCTACCGCACACACCTCCCATTGCAATCAATCAAAAGTCACTAAGTGAATGACTACTGATGTGATGACGAGAATAAATTGGCCTTTAGGTTCTGCAGTGCTTTGATTTATGCCCCTCAAAGTTCTCTCTGTCCCTCATATCATGTCCCTCCATCTTCCATTCCATCTACGGCTATAGCCTTGCAAACAACTGCACCAATCACCATAATTTTATCCAATCAGGATAGAGCAGTCAGGGTACAGAATAAACAAGTGAAATGGAAGAGATGACAAAGAAATGAGCAGACAACATTGGAACTGGGACACTACAACAATAAAGCTGATAAATACTCTCCGGATTGCCTGATATTTTGTCATCTACCTTTTTTGTTGTATTTTCTGTTTGCTGGAGAGACATGCAGGGAGAGCCATGTGACTGACTCAGTGACTCACTTACACTACCTTTAAGTAAATATATTAATACAATAATTCATATGAGCTAGTATATTTCTGGCATGCAGCCTCGAAAAATTAATCCATTGAAGTCCAGCTGGTGCATCAGATCGCATTCAGTTGACAGTTTCCCTTCGGATAATAAAGTATCTCTACCTCTCTCTCTCTCTCTCTCTCCTCTCTCTCTCTCTCTCTCTCTCTCTCTTTCTTTCTTTCTTTCTTTCTTTCTTTCTTTCTTTCTTTCTTTCTTTCTTTCTTTCTTTCTTTCTTTCTTTCTTTCCCTCTCTCTCTCTCTCTCTCTCTCTCTCTCTCTCTCTCTCTCTCTGGTTAGCTCTGTTGATCCATACTTGCCCCGAGATGCTTCTTAATTGCCTTGCTGTGGCTATCAATTACTCCATGTTTGCAGGTGCACGTTCAGGTTCAGTTACTGACAGTGGCAGTGCTAATTCATTTGGAGATTTCTGTTATTCCTTGAGTAAGAAAGAAAAAAGATCTGTGTGTCTCTCTCTCTCTCTTTTCAATTCTTCTTTAGCAAATTATTTTGTGGGCACCATGCACTGTCCTGCTTTCAGACTGACACATTTCTTTCCAGTTTGTCAGTATGAAAACATCACTAAACATATTTTCATTATGATTATGCCTCGTCTTTACTGTTGTGAGATTAATTAAAAATTAATCGGCCACTTGCATATCTTGTTTTTTTCTTTGGCTGTTGATATTATACGATATTATTCTCATGAGTGTTGTTTGGATGGAAGTGCAACCAAGGCACAGGAATAATAGGCCCACTTCTGGCAGACCCTGGCCGCCTCAGCAAAGGCTTAGCTTAGTTCACGCATCTCTTTTAAACGCTCTCATAGCAGAGTAAAGTAGTCCAACAGAGCTTCCTCATTTATTTCAAGCTCAGGTGGTGGCCCAAACATGAAGATTGACTGGAGGTCAGCAATTTTGGGTGGCCCAAGACACTCATAGAATCTAGGACAAGTGGACGTCCCAGTCTCTCTGCTGGTGGTCGGAGTCAGAGATTTGTTGCGGATGTGACTGTTTAGCTTACAGGTCTGCTATCCTCAGCCATTCTCTGCATACAGTGGTAGGTGCGGTTTTGAGGAAAACTGCTTTGAATTGCTATTATTGTTTACACACAACAGAAGCCTGCAAGGATTGCATATTTCAAGAGTGAGAGATCACAGTAGACATCCTAAATCTTCTTCCTCCATACTGGGAGAAAAACAGTTGATGGGATGTATTTTTACATGATTAGGCTGCGACCACTTTCTTATCTTATGAGCGGTGGGGTTCATGTGGTGCCGACCTGTGCGTGCATACTGGTTCTTATCAGTGCGACATAGTCTGAAAAAGGGTCTATTGAGACAAAAGAGTGTCAGGGTCCAGACCGCAACCAGTAGCTCTTGTTGGGTGCACACAATTGTGCTCAGTTCAGTTGCAGAAGCAGCTATAATGAGCCACCACACTCTCCCCATGCTGTCAACTTCTTCAAAAATAAAAAGGAACGATTGCCTTACAGGACGTTTCAGGACGTTTCTGCCACAGTGTGACAGGTGATGCAGCATCGACTAAACATGCATAATACAACACTAGGGGCCCCAGAAAACTCCAAGAGCCCCCCAGCATACGCGGTGTTGGCCAGTCCTTTACAGTGGCCACCTTAGCCGGGTCGGTGAGTGACACCTTCGCCGTTGACCATGTGTCACAGGACCGCCGTCTGACTGTCGTCGTGATTTATACACCTCCCCTGATGCTGTTTGACCAAACACACATTTATACAAACCATGGAGCCCACATGACAAACGAGAGAATGAATGACATAGGAGCATGGCTCATTGCACGGATTGTACGCCGCTTTCTTGAGAAGAGCCATGCGTCCTCCCCCGTTTGCTGACTTTGATAAATTTCTGCTACATCGAGCAGTTCAAATATAGACTGATGCATTATTGATGACTTTTATCACTTGGCATGTCTGAGAAATGATGTGTTCTCTAGATGTGCTCTTATTGTAATGTAAAGTAAGGCATTGCATGGCTTGAAAAAATATTTACAGTATGTATAGAGGGAAGGTACAGTACATATCTTCACAAAAGTTCACCCCCCACACACACACACACGCGCACACAGCCACACACACACTCATTTCCATACTGACACAGGGCTTAATAACCCGGGATGAGAATAGACAACTTTCCACAGTCATTACCTGTGCTACTTCTCTCAAAACGTAATACACTCAAAGCATCCGACGTCCGTGTAACAACTCTCTCACCTCCCCCTTCCCCCTACCGCCGTTCAGCCCAATCATGTATTCTCCTGTGCCTCAGCAGCACATCGTTGAGAGGGAAAACATGAAAGTGGCTCTCATAAGTGGAACGCCTCAAACTGCAATGTAAATTCATACCGTGCATATCTCATCTGACGGATGAACTCTGTCACTCAAATGAGGCTTGCATCTCACGGCTGCATTCTATCCTTCGCGGATCTGCGTTTGTTGTTTGAAATAATTGAGAAGTCTGTATCCCAGACACCTATAGCTTTCTTCTTCTTCTTCTTCTACTTCTTCTATCACTGACAACACAGAGGAAGTGCTCTCACGATAACATAGTGCTACATTAATTGTTATTATTAATTATTATAATTTTTTATTCCCTATTCCCTTCTCACATAAACTTACTTCATATTGCATTCAGACTGAGACAGATCATCGTCATAGATCCACTGTTCTTACTGTAAATATTTCTCTGTCTGTAATAAAGAATAATAGTGTAATACGTGTTGACATATGTTCTCTGCGCCTGTGACTCAGCCAATCCTCACCTAACAAGTAACAACACTTTGGTTTAGACTCTAGGGACCATTCAGATGGTCAACCTAAATCACAACAGTACTCACAATTCCAAGGTGCACCCTTGATGCCTGATGAAGGTCTGACCGACCAAAACTTTGCTAAATAAATGTCTGTATACGTGAAGACAGGTGTGCGCGATTCCAGTTCATTCCTACCCTTGCATCAACAATTTTCACACACAATTAATCTGCAACGTCAGTGCATCTTGGAGCCTGGCACAGCTTTTACATGTGCCTGGTTAAAGGGTAGTGGTTAGTGTCGAAGGACAGTGTTGATGAACGTCGCAGACATTGTGTGTTGACAGGCCACGTCCCATCGCCAGCTGGCAGCAGCCACACACCCCTCCTTCAGTGCAGAAGAGTAAACTGGCAACATTGTAGTATGCACCGATCCAACTTTCCTATTCAAACCTGGCAGAGAAGCATATGAGCTCATCCATCACCACTGTGTTTAACGGGTATAGCGGTTCGGGTGACAGATCGGCGATATCGGCCCGCATTTGATCAAGGCTTTTCCGAGGTGAGCCGTCTAGAAGATCAGTGTCCGATCAGCAACACATTTCTTGCGTAGATGCACTCGGGTGACACAGTGGTATAAAGTGCCTACCACTTTAGGCACAAGTATGGAGATGACTGACACGGTCAAGCTGTTGGTAGACTCCATCTTGTTATTTTATGTATCATTACTAAATTCACCGATCGCTGTGTGTGTGTCTGTCCTATTCCGGGTCACCAGTGAAATACTGTACATGTTGGGGCGGCTTCCGGGTCACACGGACACAGATTAATACTGGGACACACTCACTCACTCACTCACTCATATAGGCCTACAGTATCCTAGTGAGTAATTGAGGGTGACCAAACTCATGAGCTGCAAGCAACATAGAGATGAGGTGTTAATTAAGCAGGAAAAGGGTCAAGAAGAATGTGATGACTTCTGCAGTGATGCGACCACTTTGGTCCCAGTAGTCCCAGTAGCAGTCCCGGACACACGTGCCTTCATGTAAATCATTATGCTTCAAGTATACCCGTGGGTAAAAAAGTGTCGTCATACACAGACCTTTTTTTTCTTTCTCTACTGTTCAACAATTGTGCTTGAGACTTGTTGAAATGCAAATAAGAGACTCTCGAATGATTTCAACTCTTTCAGGGGATCCGTCTGATATTGTCTGGCAGCACAGATGATTTTATGCATGCATGCAAGCATGAATAAGTAATGCCAGCCCGTGGCTATCAAAAGACCACCACAGTGGATGCCAAATGACATTCATTTCATATGCCAGTCATTAATTGCATATAATACTGCTTTAATATGTGTGAGTGCAATTTAATAGAAACACGTTTTTCCGCAGCACATACTGTAGTGTTTTATCATATTGCTGTCCTCTTCCATTTTTCTTATCTTTTTTTTTTTAGTTTAGTAGAAGAACTATGATGCATCATAAACTATAAATTGCGTGTTATTCCATAAGGACCAGGGCAATTCAGTCATGATTTGTGTGCAGGACTGAGTCGCTCCCAAGGCTAGAAACGGGAGACTGGAGACAAATGGAGCTGCTTCATGGACAACAAATGGGTGGTCAACACAGTGGCGTTACGGACCTGGTGATAGATAGGCCCCAGTGCAGATGTTGTTTACTGTACCTTAGCACAACATAATGCTATGACCTTGACCTGAATGGTGTTATATCAACAAGGATAGGATAAAAAAGGCTATGTCTGTAGGAGTGCAGAAATGAGTTTGGACAGATGGAAAAACAATTTAGTTAAACTTGCAGAGTGACTGATTACTTTTTGCCTGGGTTCTGATAGTTGTACTTAGTTGAATGTTGACATGAAATAATAATCCCGTCTTTCATTGAGGGAAGGTTGAGAACTTGTAGTTGTATAAACGTACTGTATACAATCGGTATACAATATGGTTTCTGTCTCTGTATACAATCCTATGCGATATACAGTATTGCTTAGTCTGTACAATCCTCTACAGTGAATGTTTCATATATCTCTTATTCTCTATACAGCAAGGCTTACAAAAGGTCCCAGTCTCAAGAAATGTTTCAACATTAGCAGTCCCCCTCCCCATATTCTGCAGTGTTTATTTTAACTCTGAAAATTGTACTGTATAGTGTACACCACACCTTCTTCCCTTTGCACAACTTGCAGCGGACAATAATGTTCATCTCGTATTTCTGTATTTGTGCATGCATACACGCAAACACATTCAGAAACACGCACGTGTAAGCACGCACACAAAGTACAAAGTGACTGACACCCAAACTGCAGTCACGGTGACACATAACATGGGTTGAATGTAGACCTCTGAGTGCTACATCATTAACAACTTTAAATTGCACTGAAAATCGTTCATCAAATTGTCCTTGGCAACATTGTCAGTAATTATGCCTCATCTCACTGCAGATGCAGCCACCTTAGTCCTTTCAGCGCTATAGAAGACGGTTACATTGCGTTCTGTTCCAAAAGAAAATGAGTAGATTACCGTGTTCATTTGTGCGTCAATTCTGTGTCCACATATTTGTTATGCATTTACTTCAATATGCTCCAAATTTATATGAATAAAAACTAATAATGTGTTCTTATCTCATGTCCATGGCCCATTCTTTTGTGGCAATGCAGGTCTATAGAGCTCCCTTTTCACATCAGAGATTTGCCACACATTCAACGTAGAAGAATGGGAATAGAAAATCACAACTGTGAAGTGAAGGGCGCCGTTATCATCGTACATCATCATGACATTTGCTCGTCCACATATGACGTACATTCTCCATTCATTGTCAATGGTAGTTTAATTTGTGTAGGACAAAAATATGACGTAATTTCTCCATTCATCCTTCTATATACAGCTTTTCATCACAACACGTGTCACATTTGCCATGGCATTGACAATGAAAGGAGAATTTACGTCATACAGACATGTGTCTGGACAAATCAGCTTTAACATTGTATCATCATGGTTAAAGGATAATAACATAACATAACAAATTAATTCACGAGGAAGTATATTCATTTTAATTTTTTATTGGATGATGTACAATGACAAGACTAGCACAGGTGTGATTTTTTCTTTGGTGTTGGTTAGAGAGGTTATGGGTAAATGTGCACAGTCTTTGGGTGCAGGAAGTGCTGTTGCCACTCACTGTAATAGGCTCTATGCACACTGCACAGCACCACACTGCAAACATTGGGGCTCTTCTTCCTTCACAGGTCTTACCAATTATAGCATACTAATGAGGCTCCGTTCCATTCTGGTCAAACAAGAGTCGGGTGCTGATATTGTGCACATTTGCTCACCGGGAACACTCTGCTACACCAGTGGTCCAGGCAGGTACTCTCATGGTACAAAAAACCTTGAGGGGCCGGGTTCCAATTGTGTGTAACTGAGTGTATAAATGGAACCTAAAAGGACCCATGCGGTACACCTGGCCAACAGGGCACTGCATGCATCCATAGAGCAGTGGATCCATAAGCAGTGCTGATTATTGCTATTGGTTTAATTCAATAGCTTTCCAAAAAATGGTTGGATTAGAATAGGAGCTATAAGGTCTAGAAAGTATTTTGACCCATGGCTTTACTCACTGCCGAGGTACGTTTCTGATCTGCCTGACGGACAACCAGTGTGCGGAATCTCCTGAGCGTGCGGTGGATTGGCCGTATGACTTAAAACTGATTAAAAACGCGGATTAAACAATGAAAACATAACTCGAGCCACTCTCGAACGGGAGAGAAAGTGTTCTACATAGTCAATTAACTTGAGTAACTCGGGTTCAGTAGTCATTAAGCAGCACACTCACTCCTAGACCAGCATTTGGGGTCTCGTCTGACAACCATATATGGAGCCGTGACACGACACGTGACACGACTGACGGGATATGCAGGTTTTCATAGTAAACTGCGAACTACCGTCGCAATAAAAAAATGCTTTGTTTAAAAAGGAAAGTCTGTAGACCCCTCTTAAAAGAGTCAACCGACTGTGGTGCTCTCAGGTGGGCAGGGATAGCGTGCCACAGTTCGGGGGGCGATCGAGCAGAACTAAGGTCTGTGCACAGCGAGGCAGCTCTTCAGGTGCTGGCTAGAGGCAACTGTGAAAGAATGTTGACTTCCCGCACTTCAGATGCCAGAAGTCATCCATTTTGTTGGTGCCCCTTGCACCTATTGATTGACTGTCTGATAAATGGCTGTTCTTCCCTGGACATGAACCCATTACTTCCTGAGCTTGCAGCAGAAATGTTCTTTACAAGATGGCATTGCACTGATCATCAGCACATTTTGCTACAAATAATGTATCAAATAATGACACATTGATAATTATAGTATAGACCTGACATTGTTATATCCGATCAATAGAGATATACATATTTTGAACGATACATGCATCCATTATGAAAATCTGTACATTGATGGCTAGATCATAGCCAGATGATGTATGGAGGTCAGATACAGTACAATCCAGCCCAAAGGTGATAATACATAATCGCAGATCTTGGCATACTCTAGAAGTCATTTTTCATACAGTTTTGGAATGAAACCTTGGTCATGATGATGATGTTTTTGTAATTCCAAATTTGGAATTTGGAAAAGAATGCCCTGTGTTCCAGCTGTTGTTTGAAATCAAGGGAGATATTATTTCTCTTTGTGATGTCAACATTAGAACATTGGAGTTGTTTGTTCTTTCAATAGCATAAGAGCAGCACTCGTATTTACTACTGTACTTTACTCTGGCTACACATTAACACAAAACAGCCAACAGGGTGTAATGAAAATGTTTGTACTCACTAATTGCTATTTTTTAATTGCTGCTATTCCACCACTACCAATGTTGACAAGGTTTCCCTGAAAACTCTCTCTTTATAAAAAAGAAAACATGCACAGAAATCTCACCAAAATACTTGCTTGTATAAACGCTGTCCCCAACCTCAGCTATGACAGTAGCCGCAGGATGAACACCATTTCATTTATTCACTTTGGTTCACTGCGCTGTCGCCACACAGCTAGAAGGTCCAACATACAGGGACGGACATTGCCGTTCCTTGGAGTGGCTGTACCACTCAAAAAAGAAAAGGGGTTTTGTGCAGGTCATCTCTTCTGGCTCAACTAGCTTTGCATCAACTTGATCAACCTTGGTGGGGTCGATGAGTTCCAGCTTCCATGCAAGTGCTCGGCAAGACTTTGAATTGAAAGACAACACGCAAGGATAGGGCACAGGCTATAATCTACCAAAGAGCTTTTGTGATCACTCGCAGCAGTCTGTTGGAAAGTGTGTCATTGGGGCAGCAAACAGAAGAAAATGCAGCAGCGGTTGGCGAGCCTCATGTGAGTGAGCGCATCTGCGCATGCATGTGTGCGTGCGTGCGTGCATGGCAGAGATGAGTGGCCCGTTGGTAGGAGGTCACTCACTGCCCACCTTGGCACGCAATCACCTTGTCTTCAGATCAGAGCTTTGCCATGAACCGGAGGCTGGCAACGAGTGGCCGGGGGAGATAGCACGGCCACGGGGACATTACGGATGCAGGCCTTGGCTGAGCCAAGGCTCTGTGGAGACAGCGGGGGCAGAGCTCAGGGCTTTGTTAATGCTGCTGATGTTTACAGTCGGCGATCAAGAGTGGGGCGGCTAAACTGTGGTCAAGGCCTGCCGGACTAAATTTTTTTTTATTTGTTTGACTTTCTTTCTTCTTCTGTGCAAATGAGGATACTATTTCTGTGCTCTTTGACCGAAGCACTGTTTTGAACAACGTAGGCGTATAGTGATCTTTGTAAGAAATTGAAGCCAAATTGAAGCGTTGTTTGAGAAATGTGGCGCAGCAACTACATTTGTGTAGCACATGTAAAAATCCCATGCAAACAGGCAGTTCAAACTAAAGTGCTCTACAGAAAAGCATAAAATAAATTGAAAGGCACTAGAATAGAAGACTAGGATATAGGCTACAATAAATAAATAAGAAATGTGCACGGACCTATCTTTCCTATCATATCCTCATCCTTTTCTCTTTCTTTCTTTCTTTCTTTCTTTCTTTCTTTCTTTCTTATGTTATATTTTTCTGACCTTACCAACAGACGGGTTACTCCTGGAGGATTGGTAGCGTACTAGGATGGCAGCTCTCCTCTTATCTGACGGTAACAGTTCCCTCCACGCACGCACACGCACACACTCACTCTTCGCTGGCCTCTAGTTGGTCTGCCTTTTCCGATCTGTGCCAAGTGAGCAGTAGCTAAAAAATATCACACCCGTGTGAAGTGAGGGCGCCAATACATTAAAGTCTAACTAATGTTATGATTAGGTGATTTAAAACAAACGGTGACAAAACAAACTTAAATTAAATTCTCTTCATTGTTATTGGCATTTAATGTTTGTGTTGGGAGAGACGAGAGAGATTGATAAAGAGAGGGCGCTGCGCTCTCTTCCACGCTGCGCTCTAATCATGTTCAAGACGGATATCTCGTGTTGAATTGCAGCCTGGTTAAAAGCACTCGGATAAATTAATTAATTAGAAACCAAATGGTTCGGATGTTCGCTCAAAAATTCCTGCCGAAGTTCGAGTCCTAAAAACAGGGCTAGGGTACAGCCTTAATATATACACACACACACACACACACACACACACACACACACACACACACACACACACACAGTATATAGTATTGTCCCGAATTTAAGACAACTCTGAGTATAAGACGACGCCCATATTGAATTTCATATAGTCTAGTCCCCGATTATAATACAACCACGTTTTTAGGGGAAAACAACGTAGTCTTATATTCAGGCCAAATTACGTATATAATTTATCGTTGGATATTGATGTGGTACCATAGGAGAGACAACAGGCAAAAGTATAAGGGCATCGGCATGCAGTCAACAGACAGCCTTGTGGTCACACTGTTTCTGCATGAGGCAGAGTGCAACAGTGCAGTACTGGAATGGTGGGATGTTGCTTCAGGGAGCCTTCATTGAGCTCATAAATGTAAAGCTAAATTCATGGATGATGAAATGTGAAATAAACAGAACGCCAACACATTTGGGAGGGATAGAATTTGACACTAACTTAGAGAAATATAATTTACCCATCTGTTGCTTTTAAAATTAAACATATTAAGGCACAAAACAAGCGCCTGAAAACAGATGGCAGGACAAAGATTGAATGATCGTTTCTAAAAAAGAAAAGTCTGTTTAAATGTGAATCATGTCTTCGTTGGCAGTGGACTATCTGTCATAACTTCAACATAATAGCAGCACTTGACAACAGCACATATAGAATGTGGGATGTTTAGTTTAGTTTATTAAGGATCCCCATTAGTCTACACCGTAGTAGACTATTCTTCCTGGGGTCCAGGAAAAAATGACATCACAATACAAATCATAAAGTGCAGTACAGCATGATCCATGTTTCTGAAAAAAAAAAACAACACACAAACATAAGAACACAGTTTATAACAGTAAAAGAAAAAGAAGAACTTTCTGATTATTGCTGCCTTGCCCTTGAGTTTCCTTTTGAAACAAAATGTAGGTCTATTTCTTGTTAGAGTAAAATGTGGGGGGAGCACACAGCATGCAATGGCTCTGTACATTTCTTAAGTGCATTGGAAAAGTAAAGACCAAATGCAAGAGCACTAAAGACCATTTAGTGCTCTTGCATTTGCAGGTAATAGCTGTAGAAACAAACTGAAGGGTTTCTGTGAGGAATGCACATTCTTTAAAAGCAGAATAAGGCTGTATGCCAGTCTTTCATTCACCCTCATCCATGACAGCCTGGCATGCATAGCATCCACACTCGTCCTGACAAAGCAATAAAGTGCTAGTCTTTCCGCCCTGTTCTGAGCAAGCTGAAGTTGACTAAGTTCTTGCTTTGATGCACTAGACCAGATAACAGGACAGTAGTCCAGATTGTATGACTAGTCTGATTGTTGTATTAGTTAGCAGATGAGCACTCCTTCTAATGGCATAGATGCCATTACTCATCCTCACCACTGCATTATTGATCTGAGTGGACCATGACAGTGTTTGGTCAGTGACACCTAACAGTTTAACTTCTTTAACCTGTTCAATCGCAGCACCCTGCAAAGATAGGCTTAATTTCTGATCTGTCCTGATAGGTCAAGGTCAAGGTAAACTTTATTGTCCACAAGGGAAATTTGTCTTGGGCTTTAACCCCAGCTACAGCCACACATAAAACATCAATGACAACAAAAATACATTACAGAGGAAGACACATTACACACATGATGTGGATCATCTAGCCTCACGCAGTTACCGCTGTTTCAGAGCCTCGTTCAACATCTTAGTTGATGCTGGTACAAACGATTTTTTAAATCTGATGTACTCATTTCCACCTTGCCCAGAGGGCAGAAGTACAAACTCGCCATTTAAAACATGGTTAACATCACTGATAGCATATTTAGAACCAATTACAATACATTTAGGATGTCCATTGCTGTTGACGATTCAACTGACAACATCCAGATGCAGTATTGAATTGGTTAGAGTTATGAGGAGCTTGACTGTTGCTGGGATGGAACAGTAACGTTGTGCAGGACTCTGCAAAGGTCATCTTTCATATCGTCCAGTATGGTTGTTGTGCAACTACAGGATAGGTTTTGATTACTTTGTGATACTCCCGTCTCATCTTTGAAACCATACCTGAGTCTCCTTGCTGCAATATCTATATTGTAAGAGTTTCAAGAGTGACAGATCACATTTTGAAACGTGTTGCTTGCAATTCAAAAAGTTGAACCTAATACAACCCGCACTTTTATACTATAAATTATTTGTGGACTATCATAGTAGAAAGAAACTAATATATTTGAACACAAACGTGTTGGTGCCTCCATTATTGGAATATCCCACGCTGTGATGCTTGAAATCAAAACAGGACATGCTGTAAAAAGTGTTAAAAAGTGACAACCTCATTTATCCCAATTTCAGTCATGGTAATAGCTCAGTTTAGCTTGGCCTAAATTCAAGTCATGGTGTGAGGTTTCCAGTTAATAAATGCCGGGAGGCATGTATTAACTTTTTTCATAGTAAATCTTTATTATAATGATTTAAAATGTAAACGTATACATAGTATAACCTATAGGTTGTCATCATGCTATGCATGGTTAGCATTTTCATGATTTCATCCTGCATGGTCACAATAGTGGCTTAGTGACTAGATGTGAAGAATTCCCAATACATTGCATGTGTTTGGGCGTCATGGCCATAATAACATGACGTATAGGAACATTATTTCACCACCACAGCGGTGAAGCCAGTATTAAACCCAAGCATCCTCGCAGATCTTCAGAAATCATATTTTTTATGGGAGGAATCTTTAAAGAAGGTGTTTCATTAAGTATTAATTAAGTAAACCACATTCATTACCTATCTACACAACTCAAAATGTCCTTTCTGCATTATTTGCATCCTGCATGTTCATGCATTTGTCAGTAGTCCTGCATGTGCAAATAATTGAATGTTTCATTATTGCAGTGCTAAAGCAATTAATCATATAACACCTGTCAGATATATACCACTGTATGATATTATCGTGAAACAGTCATGGCCATAACCATGTACAGTTATGGCGGCAATCATTTTAATCATAAAACCTGTCCAGGCCTTATGATTGATTGTGGCGTAACAATATTCAGTTGATTGTATTCTAGTTCATATATTAGGGATTCGTCAACCAAAGTAACACAATTACACGCCTTGTGCTGTCTTGAAATCCTAATTCATTATTACACAGCGAGGGCATTGGCTTACCAAATTCAATATAGCTCTCTCCGTCAGAACAATTATTGTTTCAAGGTTTAATTCAGTGTAATTCATCTACTTGGAGGAAGTTAATGCAAACTAATTTGTGATCTAATGAAACAAATAAAAATAAATAAAAAAAGATCACATGATGCAACGCTACAATAGAATCAGTGCACCATGCACTTCCAACACTGCCCAAACAATTTAATCAAGTCTGCCTCTAAAATGTATTAACTCTGTGTGTGTGTGTGTGTGTGTGTGTGTGTGTGTGTGTGTGTGTGTGTGTGTGTGTGTGTGTGTGTGTGTGTGTGTGTGTGTGTGTGTGTGTGTGTGTGCGCAGTGCCGGTTCTAGGCCTTTTGAGGCCCTAGGCAACATATTATACAGAGCCCAAAATGTTTATAAACAAATCACAAATGTTTATAAACAAATCACAAATGTTTATAAACAAATACCAAAATGTTTATAAACAAATCCCAAATCCCTTGGTCCTACCCCCCCGACCATGAGATTTACTACAGGTAAACTGGTAGTGGTCCTACCCCCCCCCCCATGAGACTTACAAATCCCAAATGTTTATAAACAAATCCCAAATGTTTATAAACAAATCCCAAATGTTTATAAACAAATCCCAAAATGTTTATAAACAAATCACAAATGTTTATAAACAAATCACAAATGTTTATAAACAAATACCAAAATGTTTATAAACAAATCCCAAATCCCTTGGTCCTACCCCCCCGACCATGAGACTTAATACAGGTCAACTGGTAGTGGTCCTACCCCCCCCATGAGACTTACAAATCCCAAATGTTTATAAACAAATCCCAAATGTTTGTAAACGAATCCCAAATGTTTATAAACAAATCCCAAAATGTTTATAAATAAATCACAAATGTTTATAAACAAATCACAAATGTTTATAAACAAATACCAAAATGTTTATAAACAAATCCCAAATCCCTTGGTCCTACCCCCCCGACCATCAGTGCCGGTTCTAGGCCTTTTGAGGCCCTAGGCAACATATATACAGAGGCCCCCCCCCTCCTGCTTTGCCACGCCGGATAAAAATTGTAAATTTGCCATGAAAATGCTTCAATCTGGTGCACTTTGAGATCAAAATTAAGAAGCTAGGTGGGGGCCACATGTGGCCAGTAGCCCATGTAAGGGATACATGAAAAAAAAAAAATCTTCTCCCTGTGACGAGCCCCCCTCAGTGGTTGAGGCCCTAGGCGACCGCCTAGTTCTAGAACCGGCCCTGTGTGTGTGTGTGTGTGTGTGTGTGTGTGTGTGTGTGTGTGTGTGTGTGTGTGTGTGTGTGTGTGTGTGTGTGTGTGTGTGTGTGTGTGTGTGTGTGTGTGTGTGTGTGTGTGTGTGTGTGTGTGTGTGTGTGTGCGCATGTGCTTGTGCTTGTGCGCATGTGCTTGTGCACTCAGTCTGTAGTAATCTGTCAAAGTTCCATTAGTTATATAATTATGTATCAATTCCAGGAGTCACATTTCAGTGTAATTGTACTTGCTAAAACTCTTGGTTTACTGTGCAAGAGTATTAGAAATGAGACTTTGAATGAGGCATTGCAGACACAGTATGTGCCGGTAGTAAAGACAGACATTTGGTAACTGATTGCGCGTGCGTGCGTGCGTGCGTGCGTGCGTGCGTGTGCGTGCGTGTGTGTGTGTGTGTGTGTGTGTGTGTGTGTGTGTGTGTGTGTGCATGCTCTACGGCAATCAGTGGACATAATCAGAGACAATGGCCTCATTGTTGGAAGAAGATCTGGATGGCCGAGCGAGAAGTACCTGACTGACCTTGACTATGCGGATGATGTCGCCCTGACCACAGAGCACATAACATCTGCTTAAACTCTGCTCATCTCATTTGAAGAAGCCGCTGCCAAAGTATAGGACTCTTAAGGTCCGCAAAGCCATCAGGAAAACCAGAGACTGATAAAGATGCTTTGAAGTTAAACCTGGAACTACACCATGCAGCCTCTGCTGCCTGTGAAAGGCTTTCAGTGCATCTGGATTGATTCAGCTCAAGAAGGGTGGAAATTGGGGCACGGTGGCGCAGTCGGTATAGCGCTGTCGACCTCACAGCTAAGACGGGCCTGGGTTTTATTCCCGCCAGGGATGCTGTGACCTGTGGGCGATGGGTGTGTATTCTCTCCTCCGCATCGGTGGGGTTAGCGAAAGGGCCTACAATGGTGTGATAAAAATGAAATGAAAACATGGCGTGAGTGTGTGAATGTTTGCACACCGTGTCATGGCGTTTAGACGATGGGTTGTTGCCTCCAAGGTGTGGTTGCCTAGAGACGAGGCAGCCAATCAGGATGATAGGTCGTCATTATATGACAGCCAATGAGAAATTGGTTGTGAAAGCCAAGCCGAGAGAAAATAGACCAGCATGATTTTCAAGCAGCTGGTAAAAAGAAGGGGGAAATTGATGGTGTTCCAGTGGAACAGGGGTGAAGTGTGCGTCCTCCTCGCGGGGCTTTTCTCTGACGTGACAACACAGGAGTTAATGTGCTATATGCACACGTCCTACTTCCGGGCCGCTTCCCTATACTTCCTTCACAGGTGTTACCGATGATACTAGGGCTCTGTTCCATTTAGTGTGCAAGTGGTTCTCAAACTTTTGAATTTCAAAGGCCTCCAGAACTCAGAGTGTACAAATGGAACCAAATGGACCCTTACTGGTCCATTTGGTTCCATTCGTTGCACTCTCAGAGTTACACACCCGTACAGGGCCATTTGGAACCCACTCAAGAACACTTTGAGACCCACTGGTGTAGCATAGCCTGCTGGGCAGCATTCCTTTTCGGGTTTATGATCCGGTCGGGAGCGGATGATATCACGATTTTTCTCAATAAAAGCCGCAGGCTACGAGAGCTTTTATTGTTATTCTTCTGATGAATACAAAACAATACTACAACATGACGTAGCGATATCATCCGTTAACACAGACCAGGCTTTCCTCCGAGGCGGAAAGCCTGGTGAAGCGAGGTTAGGTGTAGCAGAGTGTTTCCAGTGAGACCTAGCTGCTACTCGTGTCCTGTCTGTCACTGTGGTCTGTGACACCACAACCACGTTTATGACAGGGGCTGACAATTATATGAAGGCGTAGACTTGTGTGGTATAGGCTACTGGTGGTGGTGGGCTGGTTGGGTTCTATGTCCGATCTCCCGAGTCCCTATGGCCGATGCGGTCCCCACTTGCGCTGGCTCGGCACATTTGGCATTCGATATTTGTAGTAGTCAGCTGGTCAGACAATGCTGTTCCGCTTGTGTATATGACAGAAAAGCGGGTGCCGCCAAAGTCAACGACAGCTCCCGACCTGGCGTGATATTTGGTGTGGCGTACGCCATTCAAAGGAATGATAACTGCCGAAAGTTGCGTTGAGCGTTGATAAATAAGGGGAGCTAATAATAATAAATGATTGGCCTTGAATGACAACCCAGTAGTACATCATGATTATAGTCGACATCAACAGTGGCTGGGACGTTTTGTACTATTTTTGAGGTCACACAGCTGTACCTGAGTGGGAGCTCAAAAGGGCAACCAATAGCATGTTATTGTGACTGAAATATGCGTAATATGGATGTGGCCAAGCAAGAGAAGAGTGGTTAATGGGAGAGCCCCTATGTGTTTTGTGTATGTCCTTGTTGATGTAGTCAAGTTGTTATGCTTGTTGACATGTTTTATTTAATTGTTTTGTCTATGTGCCCGAAGACCCCTCGAAAATCTGATGATGCAACACAAGGGGCTTATCCTCTAAAGAAATTTCAAATAGAATGGAGCCACACATCAAGTGTTTTACACAAACTGTATAATAAATCTGACTCCCCATGAAGCAGGCCTAGCTAGGCCTCTGTGTTCATTAGAATCTGACTCCCCATGAAGCAGGCCTATAGGCCTCTGTGTTCATTAGAATGCCTTTTAGCTGCACTGGTGGTGGCATCCAATAAGCAGAAGCTAATCATGGACGTTACCACAGAGGAGAGAGAAGTAAGAGGTGGAGGTCTCACAGATGGAGGACAGAGGGCTCAGGGAGCTGTGCATGCTGGAAGGACCATCAAGATTTTAATTAAGCATTGAATGAAGAGAATGAAGAGGGGTTTATTTGTCAACCCACTCATACAAACGGCAAAATGTTGGCGGGACTTGTTCCGCAAAGACACTGGAAGATTTGCTTGGGGACTCTTGAGCCAGCAGAGGGATATAGAGAGAAATTGACATGTACAGAAGAGAAACCTCTACAGTACTAATTGTGCTTTGAAGTGGTGGAGAGAAAATAATCTGTATCCAAATCACACCTTTCCATTGCTGTTACTTCTGAATGTGTTTATTTGACAGTTAATAATGTCCCAACTTCTTCCTGAACATGTGGATACGATATTATTCCTGAAAAAGGACTTGTCTATCGCTTAGACAGCATGGGTCTGTACTGTACTGTATGTCCATAGCATTTTAACAAGCTGTCATAATTCCAGTCTCTCTTTGCACTTTTGAGTATTGGGACTTTCTTCGCATGGATATTGATTGCAGTTTGCATTAAAAAAATGTATAGACTAAATGTATTATTATTATTATTATTATTTGTGATAAATATAATGGTCTGATGAAAAAGCATACAGGGGAGAAACACATTTTTATTTCCGTCAATGTAGAAGTGACACATTGCAATCTATTTCAAGATAACACAGAAGCTATATACAAAAAAGAATTATATGAAATCAGAGGCATATATATCCACAGCACGATGCCAGTTATAGAAAAGGTCTGATATCATAATCTTCGTTTATACCTTTTGGAGCGAGAGTCTGTAATGTGTGTATCCAAGAAAGCTCACATTTTAAAAGGGTGAGATCCAATTCAATCCCTGCATATCTGAGTGTAGAGACATAGTTGTGACCTGCTTTGCAGAAATGTACAGCTACAGGGCTAGTGATAACATTGCTGCGGATGGTACTACGGTGTTCGGATATGCGTGCTTTTAAGGGTCTTGATGTTTTGCCAATAATATAGGCAAGACCACACGGACACTTGAGAATATAGATCACAATTGCTGTAGAGCATGTATACAGTAATAATACCATATTTCTTCCCTGTGTGTGGGTGGTTAAAAGATTTTGATTTGCGTGTGAAGTTGCATTATAATGTCCTGTAGTAGGCCTATCTCTGAATGATAGCCAAAGCCATGCAAATACAAGTTATAACGTTGACTTCAGTTCCATAACCTGTAGTTGCAAGATTCACTCAATCTAAATAACCAATACATCATTATTTTTCCTATGATTCCCTGCTTTCATATGACATTAACAAATAAAAATAATCCACAATGACAGTCCTTTTGCCTTTGAATAATTGAAAGGCAACATTTCTCACATGGCATAAGTGTTGTATAAAAATCAAATGATCGGGACATCCTTAGTATACACACATAGTCACATACCGTACGTGCCATCACCAATTTTGTCCATGTTGAGAGGCCACTGAGAAGCTTTCCTTTATCTGTCTGCCCAATCTTTCGGGTCACAGGTTCCGCCTCTCTGAGTGTATTCTGGCACACTCAGTATCATGGTCGGAGAAATTGGAAAGAAAATGACTTGCGGTATGATTACAGTAGTGTACCTTCCTTTTGTGCTGCACCTTTTTGTGCCTTAAAATACATTCACAAGCCGTGCAATTAGGCTGTTCAAAGCGTAATGCTCCTATTGCCCATTCATTACGGCACTTCAATTCCATATAATCATTAGAGGGGGTTTGCAAAGTAATTGCATTTGGATCAGAGAAGCCAAGATATCAAATGGTAATTCACATAATATCCCTACCTACATGGAGTGGAGGGAATATGAATTAATTACCTAATACCCTTATACCTACTTTGAGTGGAGGGAATATGCATTAGCCACAGTGCCTAGCACAAAATGAAACTATTACGCGTTCATGAACTAACCTTTTGGTGAGCACACAGTACAGCAGCATCTCATATTCTGATGTCAGAGCATGTTAAGTCAATACATTCCCATATACTGTAGCTTTGTGATATTTAGTTATAACTAACCTTGTACTGTATGTTTGAAAAAGAGGTTACACTGGAACAGCATTTCATTTAATGAAAATAATGATAATGATTATCCTGACTAAGAAAAGAGGATTGATCATTATGGTAGACCTATACTTGAGTTTCAACAACACACAATCCGTGCCAGCATACCGAAACCATGGCACAAGATGATCAATATGTCTGTTTCTGTTCACACAAACTTTTATTTATTGATTTATTTATTTCCAGAGTTCATGTAAAACTTGCAGTCACATTTATTCAAAATCCAATTTAGCCCAGCTGCTGGGGGATATCAAGTTGTGATGCATGGAGTTTTGTGTCACTGCTCTAATGAAGGAACCAATGTCAGGGTTTAGCAATGCCGATGTGTATGAGCAGATGTCAGGGAGTGATTTGACATATATTCCATCAATCTCACATTTACGCATACCTGTACGTAAATAGAATGTATGAATGAATGACTCAGACGCAAAGCACATACCATCTGCTCAGACTCTGCTCATCTCATTTGAAGAAGCCGCTGCCAAAGTAGGACTCAAGTTAAATGTCAAGAAAACGGAGGACATGCTTATGAATGAGCAGTGAGCACCCTACCCACCCAAGTATTATACATCAATGAAAGGATCACACATTAAGGAAGTTGAGGACTTTAAATATCTGGGTTCATATGGCTGACAGTAGAAAGGACTTTCTTGCCAGAAAGGGACAAGCCTGGAACGCCTGCAACAAACTCCTCAGAGTCTGGCAGTCCGGTCCACAAATACTCCACAAAGTATCCTGCTATATGGTACTGAAGTCAATGAAGAAGGAATTACAAGACCGGCTTCATGGCACATATACTGTACAAGACTCCTCATGTGTGTTAAAAACATCTCCAGGAAAATTCATCCAAACAAAGAGCAATGGTGAACTGCCGCCAACAACCGTAGCACGTCGTAGAGCAATCTCTGCTGGTCACTGCTAACGCTCAAAGGATCAAGTCATATCAGATATCCTGCTATGGCGGCTCTCTCAATCATCCAGACTCAGGAACCATGCAGACCTCATACATATCCTGACACAATCTCCCGGGACATGCACAGGGCTGACATTCCAAGAACTGGGAGCAGCGATGGCTGACAGGACCCGATGGAAAGACGTGGCATCTAGGATCTCGACGACAGTCGAAGGTGATGGGGGGGGTGTGTGTGTGTGTGTGTGGCGTGCGCGTGCGCGTGCGTGTGTGACATATCAAAATATCATGCACCCTCAGTGAGAATGTACAAACATTCCTGTGTCACTCCATCCATGTTCCAACTCTGCATGTGATAACTGATAAGGCAACCCAGATACCTTTACATCTCTGACAGCTAATACACCAAATACCAGCTATTGTTGTTGTTGATGAAGAGTCCAGAGATGTATAGCCTGCACCTTTGACCCTAGCCTATAGGAAGCCTTTATGACCAAGGTCGTTAAATACCAACCACTTCTACATACAAGCTCAGAGCTGCGTTATAGGTGCAGACTATTTGTCTTTATATTTGGCAGCCTATAGGGCATACGCACAGACTGGTTGATAGAGGGTTCCATGCAACAATTTGGGATGCCCGAAAAGGGAGGGAGGAGGCAAAAAGGCTGGCAAAGTACTGTGGTGTCTCCGCTATAATTGGCAGCCGTCATATATGGGCGGAGACGCTGTTACTTAATTATACCCATAGTATAGTACTGAGTGACATGCCTGTTGTACCATGAAAAAACATGCCATGATTTTGTAAGTGTAACTCTAATGCACCTATAATATTTGTGTCCTTATAATATTTGTATGCATCTCCTTTGTGTGGACAAAACATTATGGTTAATTCATTAATGTGTGTGTGTGTGTGTGTGTGTTTTTACAATGCGTGTGTGCATTTGTACAATTTGTATTTGTGAAAAAGAATTGTCCAGTCCAGCATGATGTGGAAAATAATCAATATTGGATTATATTTTGCTTTTAAGAACTATGACTCATGTTCAGCAGGGCTTTTACGTTCTTATGTTTTTCAAAGATATACAGAACCGACAGTAGATTACATGCTCTAAAGAGATGAGCGGGCATATGAGAGTCCGGAGAAGAAGCTTTCACCCTGCAAATGAAACTTTAATAGCCTATATACAGTACGATGAATTTCCCTAGGAAAAATGCCAACATTGACAGAAAGGCAAAATATTATAAAGGTCTTACCTTGATAACCCGTTTAGAGTGATATAGTAAAATCTTGCCATTTTACTGAAAATAAAGAAGGAAACAAAAAAACATGTCTATACCGTCATTTTCAAATTCTTGCCTGTCAGGGTGACCTTTCCTTTTATCCCCTTCCGCTCGTGCTCACATTATCAAGATGCTCTGTCATCCCAGCACTCGTCCAGCCCCAAGTGAAGCCATTTGGGCGGCTCCAGAAATGTGGAGCGAGAGTGAATTAAGGTTTATCCTGCATGCAGTTAGGGGAATACATCAGTCCATCAATCAGTGGGTTTTGATGAATGTATAGCGGTGTGATGATTCACTCTGCAGTGCACTGGAGAATGGTATTCGGAAGGGACATGTGCACTGCTCAATATGGCCTTTCTTTTTTCAGCCTGTTTATAATGCCTCCTGTTCCATCTGAAATTAATCCACAACCTGACCTTTAGAGCAATTCCCTTAACACAGACGTGCTATCAGTGGTGGAAATAGTACTCAAATGTTTCCTTAAAGGACCACTTCACCACTTTTCAACCTATCTTCATATCGTTGGTTTACACTAATGATCATGATAAAATAGCAACAAAAAAAATCTACTCGGTCTGTGTCTCATATAGGAGGGCTGTGGGCAGTTCAGAACCCGTCCGCCAGTGACATCATCGATGAAGCTAATAGAAACTGCAGGCTTTCTATTCCTGCAAAGTTGCAATGCGAAAATGGAAACACGATAATAGAAATCTGTCTAACGATGATGGAGGGCTCCTATGAGAGACAGATGAGAATTGTGGCATTTTATCCTGAGAATTAGTGAGGACCAATTATATGAAGATACGTTTTAAAGTGGTGAAGTGGTCCTTTAAGTAAAAGTATAAATACTGCAATGTAGATGTACTCCGTTACAAGTAGAAGTCCTGTATTCAAAATGTAGCCTACTCAAGAAAAAGTACAAAAGTATCTGCATCATTCCCATTTCACAAGTTCAAAATGTGTGTACAAAATCTTTTGAAAATAGCCCATCTACATCTGCTATTTTCAAATGGCCAAAATATATAGGGTTGAAGTGGTTAATGTATGTTCTGTAAACAAAATTTTAATTTCCAAAGTAACTAGTAACTATAAGTTTTCAAATAATTGTAGTGGAGTAAAAGTCAAAATGTTGGCTCTGAGATGTAGTGGAGTAGAAGTAAAAGTACTGGAGATTGAAGTAAAGAACAAATACCTCAAAATCGTACAAAAGTACAGTACTTTCCAAGTACTTACTTTCCACCACTGCATGCTATGTAGTTTGTGCGTGCGTGCGCGCGCGCGTGTGTGTGTGCAGACAGGTAGTCGTGGTTGTTGTTGTCAGCCTAATGCATTTATTCCTCCAAAAATAGCAGACAAAAAAAGGGATATGCTGCGTGTTTGTTGTATTCGTTCTGTCATGAGTGCCTATTAAGACTGAATATTTTCTGTCAACTCTCTCCCAGACACCTCAGTGCACAATACACGGCGGTCATACTCAATTGAATTAGCAGAGACTCTCAAAACAGGAACATCAAACAATTCTGCCATTCTGGCATCTTGTACCCAGGAAATTCACCAAGAGCAATCTTTGTTTGGAAATACAGTAGGCACAGGGAGGGACACCTGTTTAACAAAGCTTAATAGACTGGTGGGGGTGTCTACATAAAAACGACATTTTAAACAATTCTTCCTCCTTTGCTCCTTATATAATAATAATACCCTGATCATGTTTACAATGGAGAAAAAAATCACGGCACTCCATCTATAAATCTCAGTTGGTGCCAGACAGCAAGGAGGCAAGACCTGTTTTACTTCCAGAGGCTGGTAAGAAAGACATTGCAAGTGAGTTTGATAGAATTCTTAACGTTGTGGAATAACTTTCTCTCTCTCCATAGGCATAATTTAACTTCAACACCACTCAACAATCAATACACTTATTTTAAAATGATAGCTCCTCTATCACTTCATGAATGCGGTATTCAATTATTTTCACGTTATCTGACACAAGTCTATTGTCCTTGCATCTAGGCAATAATGTTTTTTTTCACCATGTTAAGCTTCTATTAACATTTATATTAAAAGGTAAACCAGTGTTAGTTATTATAAAAAGTCAGTTTCCGCTTTTCCAGGGCTGGTACTTCAGCCATGAATAAGTCTGCAATGTAAAAATAGCTGCAAGTGCCAATGTTGCATCATTATCGAGAAACTGGGTCCAGGTTTTCCTGTGATGTAAATTTTCCAATAATTTAATTCATAATGTCTCCAGTGTCTTCCTCCATCCAAACACTATTGAGAGCACGGCTCTGTAATTCTCTTAGCTGTCTCTGGGCTCTAGTTTTTATAATTGCCTTCTTTTCATAATCGGGCCAGAGGCTAGTTGGAGCTGTATGTTAATTGCATGATGCCACTCCCTGTCCACTGACACTGTGACTAAACTAATAATGTAAAGGTCTCACAATTTCACAGATACAATTAGAAAATTACCTTAAAGCACAATTCAACTTTGGTATTGGTTTGCATTGGTTTACATGCATTTTTTGCACCCAAATATAATTAAATATAATAATATAAAAATAAAATGTATTATTTTTAAATGTATAATTATTTTTAGAATAATTTTATTTACTTTTTTACTTTATGTGCAGGTTTTCTCTGTGCTCTGGCGAAGCTCTTTGTCAATACGACCATCAGTTCAATAGTAGGGTTCGTTTAGCTCTGGTCCATAGCCTTACTGCTGTTGCTGCCGTTGCATTAAGGCTATGGAACTGATTGGCTGGGAGGAGGATCATGCTGGGAGGTTGGACTCATGCTTTCCAACAACCTGTCAGTGGGGAGTGTTGGGTGGGAGGAGGAGTAGGACTAAGGCCTTATACGTCCTCTCTGGGGGTGGGGGGGTACTACCTGTGAGTGGGGAGTGTTGGCTGATGAATGAATATCAACTTCCTTATACATCCTAATACTGGGGGGTTAAATTATGACAGGCAATTCCTGCTGTCAAAATATGACGCCCCAGTCAAAAAACACTTTGTTTGAAATAGACACTCATGCTTTCCAAGGTGTGATTTGGGGTCCTAAGGATGAATAGTTACAAAATGAATATCAACATCTTAAAACCAAAATGTTGAATTGTGGGTTTGAGCTCACATGCCCTTTTGATTTAAATCAACCTCTCCTCTGTAGTGAAAATAATGTTGTACCTACTCACCAATAAAAGCCTACTTTCCTTAGTGGATGCACTTTGAGCCCTCCACCACACGTATAAATGCACTTTTTGGCCAGAAACGGATTTTGTTTTCACGGGGAAATATTTTTAGTTACTCCACTGCGCCCTTTACTGATATTGCCAAGAGAAAACCCTCATAGAGAAGAGTTTTCCTTTGGGTGAAAAAAATTCCTTTCTGGCCAAAAAATGCATTTATACGTTTGGTGGGGGGCTCAATGGACCAGAGCTAGGGTCAGTTTAAAATACCATGCTGGCCGACGCAGAAGAGGAACAACACAGAAGTCGAGATAAAGGCATTTCCCAAAGTGAAATATGAGAGCGAATGGCTTTTTTTTTGTGATTACGTGATTTCCTGGTTACTTGTTTCAATGAGAGTCAAACATTGACTCATAGGTTAGCAAAGACCATCTAGCGTAAAAACATACAGCAGGCATCAAAATACATCTTTGGCAGTGAATGATTAAAGACACGCACGCACGCACACGCTTGCACACACACAGGGCCCAAAATAGTAAGGCCTCTTCTGTGTGTGACGGTCGCCTCAATGCATTTCCAATGGGATTCATATGGTTTGATGACACAACCTTGTTGCATGGCTGTCTTCTGCTCCCCCCCATGCCTATAGCCTCGGTACCCAGGCTTTTATTTTCGTTCGTATTCGGCTCAAAAAAGAAATCTGGCATAGGAAGTGGGAGTCAACTTGTATTTCTCTAACCAATAACAGTGCAGGGGCACGCTGCTCCAAATTTGGTGACGTCAGTGCTGTTTTCTACCGGGGGAGGGGAGGAGAGGCACGGGTGCTCAGATCTGTGAACCAGTAGGATCCACCGCCTGTTGTCGAACTGGCACCCGCCCCTCTAGACCAAAAGTCGAGCACCCACAGTCCCACACCTCAAATAGAGTATAGTAGGCACTAGGCTACTGTCACACATGAAAGTGAGTAAAAAATTTGAAAGACATGAAAATGCTAAGTAATACTGCCGGTGGTCAGCCGAACCTAACAAAAAATGTACCATATCGCATGATCCAATATATCTAATAGCAATAACAATAACAAGGAGTTGCTAAGGGTACAGCTGACTGAGACACAGCTCAATTTCATCCTATAAATATAGCTGAACTGACCAGCTGGGTCTTCTGGACCTCATACATGAAGATTGACAGCCGCCAGATAGCTTGCAGATGTTGCAGGTGGCATGGCTGACCTCTCATGTCTAGCGGGTAATTCCAGGACTGTGCACGGGGGTGGCGGTGACAGGGTCAGGTTTATAGTGCATTGCGCCCACTCCTCCCTGTCTTTGTACTCTGACTCTGTGGATTTTAATGTGTGCCATTCAAGCAAGATTGTCTATTGTCTATAAGTATAATATACATTGCTGTATTGGATATTAGCACGACACACTGCATCAAGGCCTTGCTGCAGAAGTCTGCTCAGTGGCAGGCATGCATGTGAAAGTGAGCTTTATAACGAAGGCTCTCACTCCCTCTCACAAGAGTTCCATATAAGACAACATCTATAGTACTGACATCAGGTCAATGTAGAACTCCAAGGAAATGCATTGCACGTGTGTGGTCTCACGCAGGGTCCAGGCCTCATTTAAATTCCGAATGCTTCATTTAGCAATTTAATTAAACTTGATGTCACCAAATTCAATGGCTTTTATAGCTGTGACAGTGAATCTGGATGGACAAAAACATTATCAGTGTAGATAATAATCATATCACATAATCAAAAGTGCCACATGCACGTGGCAATTACACGGTTAGCAAAATACATTAAAAAGAACCCTGTCTAAACCTCAAGGTTTGAGACAAACTCCTCAGTACCTGCAGGCTAAGCAGGCTCATTAATGCAGTGTGGTCTTTCTAAGCCTCAGTAATGATATAGGATGCCATGGGCGGACCCCCACCCCCCTTACATTGGTTGCCTAGATACCTTGTTTCTGTACCACAGTGATTAGATACTTATTGTATTAACATCAAACGGTAGGCAGCTTTCAACACATTGCATTTGTTTTAGTTAATTATATTGTTATTCCATGTACACGTCTACTTTGTGTCTGAATTGTGTCAGATTATAATGTGTTGGCTACACACGACACATCAATGCAGGCCTGTGAGTGGAATTTACTGCGTTAACGTGCTATGCGTCTGGAAGGCTCCAATGGATGTTGATTGTAGCAGTCACACCAGACATGCTGTTAGTGCAAGTCCACATACTTTCTAATCCTCAAAACAGTGGAAGAATAAAAAACTGCAGACTGGAGTCATGCTGTCACTTTTCTCATCGAACCTGGCTAAATGTGTTGTGTCTTGCTCCCCCAAACTGTTGCAATATGTTTGCTTTTCTGCCTTTCTCCTCTCTGCCAAGCAACTATATAACTGCATGCACACTGGGGCTGCAAGTCCATCCAAACAGATGGGAATTCTCTATAGGCAACCATATTCTCTATATCCAACACTATAAATAAAATTATGTAATTATCAGGTACATTCTTTCGCCAATAATGAGTGCTTCATCTCTCTCTCTCTCTCTCTCTCTCTCTCTCTCTCTCTCTCTCTCTCTCTCTCTTGCATATCCATATCTGCATGCCAAAGGCATGCAGTTCCAACCTGAGGAGTCGTTTTGGGATTGTTGTGATTATGCAACAACATGAGCGATGTTTATGATAATAATTCTGATTGCATATAGATATATTTGAAGAAACTATTTTCTGCATGTACGTCATCAACAAGACTTTAGGAGCTGTTGATCACATATGTGGTACAGTACATACATACATACAAATACATATTATATATTCAATGATTTGTACACATGTCACTTAGCTTTATCTGCTATTTTTGAATAGCAGCACTTGTACGCACACACGCACATATGCGCGCACGTGCACACAGAAAATTGGCTGAGAAAGATAAGCAGTAACTTCACTCCCAGTGCTCTCCATTCCCCGTCAGTGTGTGCACAGTTCCTCTGATCTCCTCCCGCATAAGTTCATCGCAGCTGATCCTGTCCCCGATATGCTGCTGAAATGCAGAGGGATCAGGCTGATTAGACTTGTGAAGCAGTGTCATATTGCTGAAAGTGTAACTACAGCAGCGTCAACCCCCAGCACTGCAAAACAGAGATGATGAAAGGTTTGTGTGACATACCGCTGAGATAATGCAGCGTTCAAATGAAGATGGAGACTCCCCCCCACCCCACCAAAATGAGATATCCTTATCCACCATTTGAGAAATGTGACTGCCGCTCCCAGCAAAACAATTGCTGGCATGACAGAAACCCATTGGTGACTGTTAACAAATTTGCATAGAATATGCCACCGTAGCAAGTATGGCCACTTTGGCCAGTATTATTATTTTTGTCAGTCTCATTTCTAAATAATACAATTGGTTAATATGAATGCACAACATACAATTCATATTCCTACAACATAGGAAATATGTTTATAACTTATTAACCCCATGCCAGTGATGCCACATAGGACAAGAAACTGTTATCTAAAATAGGACTACGACATTGGATTGTAAGCGCTGGTATTATATGCAACATTGTCTCTCTTTCTCTGTCTCTTCTGTCATGGCAGATGCTCAAGGCAGATCTATCCAATTTTTCATAATCCATCCTGATTGGCTAAGATTGGCTTCCAAAGTTTGCAGGGAATGGCCCAATCATTCTTCCTCCACACTGGGAGAAAAACAACATCTGAAAGTTTGATGTTTTTTTACACGTGATTGCAGTTAGAACTTTTCCATTGCATCTTATGAGAGGCAGGGTTCTTGTGCTGCCGGTATGCGTGCGCATGCTGTTGCTTGTGTGACGTCGTCTGCTAAGGAGTCTATTACAACGATTGGCTTTCAAAGTTTGCTGGTGGGGCCCATTTTGCATGACAAACAGAACTGCTGGACAGATTGGCTGGAAAATTTGCACGCAGACTCCTAGTAGGCCATGGAAGAATCTCCACCCATTTTCTTTTATTGACCAGTTATAGCACCACCTTACTATTCCTACAGATAAACTAGGCTAAATGATGGAGAGTGGGTAACCAAATGGACCCTTGTAGATCTTTAACTCTTGATGCTTTATGCTCTCAAGAGTTAAATTATTGTTAAGCATCTGCATTACTTTTAGAGTATCGTAGAAGAATTGTTATTTTGACCAACATTTGCCTGTTATCTCTCCTGGATGGTACAATTGTTCTTATTCAACGACAACAATCTCAGAGTCTAAATGTCATCATGGTGGTCTGAGGCTTAAATGCAGAATAGCCTACATAATCATTATGATAATGGACCTTGACAAATGAAAAGTGTTGAAAACTAATAACCAGTGACCACTGGTGCCCTAGAAAGTAGACACAGTGAGTCAATTGATAGACACTCCCACACTGAGCAGGCTTCAGCCGCTTCAAGCCTTAGCTACGCCTCCTCCCCTTCACACACAGACCTGCTGCACGAGCTCGATATGTTTGCTAGTAAAAAGAGTAAAATTAACAAAGTATGTAACTAGTAACTTTAGTACAGTTTACACCTCGCTCACCGTATGGAAGTTGAGTGGAGAAGTCAGGGTTGTTAGTGAAAACTGCTCAGTCACAAAATGTGTGACAGTTTGAAAGAGAAGCTAATTCATTTTCACAACAAACTGCTTGGTCGTTTTGTTTTTATTCTGCAGGTGAGTTATCTACATATGCCGTTACCGTGCGTGTGTGTGCTTGCTTGCGTACCTGCGTGTGCGTGTGTGAGTGAGTGAGTGAGAGGGAGGGTGAAATGAACAAACGTAAACAAAACAAAAGTACAAAAGTAGCTGCTTCAAATGTTTTGTTTGGGTTGTCACAGCACCACGGTTTACCAATGTTGGTTTAATTGCAAGTGATATTGAACCATACAAGTTACAACTAGCCGCAATTTGCAACACTATATTATTTTGTAACGGGATTATAAAATAAATCTAGTGTTGCAAATTGCAGCTAGTGTTACAACCTGAATTGCCGATCTACATTTCTATCTCTCAATTTATTTCAAGGCATACCCCAGTCCCAGCCTCCCAGGCATGTCCAAAGTTCGCACTTAACAGCTTCCTTCATAATATGTATTTTATCTGATATAAAACTACCATTACACATACTCATACTGTATACCGTACGTATATATTAGGCTGTGATGTCACAGGATATAATAGCATAGGCCATATTATTGTACTGTATACTATAGGCTGCCTGTATAATGTTTAACTGGAAGGATGCAGTAGGCTATAGGTACAGGACGGTGTATGTTTGTCTGCTGTTGCTAGTGAGTTGTGACAAAGTAGCCTATGTGGCTCTTGGTCAGCACACTTTCTTTCTTTCTACCTTACTTCTTTCTTGCCTACTAATATACTCAAAGTTTATGGTGTATCTCTCAACCTGCTCTACAGGTACACGAGCCAGGGTGATGCCCTGGGTCCATTCTCCTGTGACATGCTGTGAATGCTGGACCCTAGTCTGCCCTAAATCACTGACCACTGCACTACACCATGTGCTATGTGCAGTACTAAACATCCAAGGCTGAGTGAGAAGATGGCAGCCAGGAGGTCGGTAGATTGGATGGAGCCCGCACACCACAGGTATAAGCAAGACGTTCTTTATTGAAATACTGACAACGTTTCGATCTATTTGATCTTCATCAGGTCATGTGAACATACACAAAGACAGACCCAGACATATTGATGTGAATATATAGTCTTTTCAGAAATTTTAGTGCACTAATTAAAAACATTTAAAAACTATTTTTAAAAACGTATATCTATACTCATTTCACCGGTACATCAAATAAAGATCTCACATGTCCTATCTACTATGTCTGTGGGCTTAATTTACATTTCTAATGTTATTCCTTTTTGTTGCATTGTTTTCCTTTTGTAAGGTAGCCAGGAGGTCGGTGCCATTGATACTGGGAGGAAAGTACTGGCCAGCTAGCCAGATGTATGGAGGATGAAGATGACTAGAGGGAGCGCTGGAGGGCTCATCATGAATTAAAGAGGGAGCCGGAGGCTTTATCTCTATCCATGGGTTCCACAGTTTGACCTTGAAATCACATACGCCTCAAGGTAGGAACTTATTATTATTATTATTTGTTTCTCCTCTTTGTTTCTGCTGCTTGTGTTGTATGCTTTATATACTAGTGTGATTCAAGCTGGTGTACTATTACTGTCATTTGGAGAAGTGGGACTCATGACTGGTTGGCAATGAAACATGTTCTATGTCTGTTTCTGGCTCTGGAATTGAATGCTGATGTGAATGTACAACACAACAATGTTGTGTTGTATCTGCCGTTGAAGGTGTGAGTTGTAACCAGGAACAGTAGCCTATACTGTATGTGGTTCTTGATCACTCAATAATCCTATGAGTGAATTTTATATTTTAGCTAATTGGGCTAACAGCCATCAATGCCAAATGTTAATTGTTGCTGTTGTGTTGCGGTTGCTGAGGTTTGTTGTGACAGGGTGGCTGTATTGGTTCAGGTTCATGACTGGCATGGTGGCAAAGAATGTCTCTATAGGCCTCGTCTCTATGTAGGCCCTGTCTTTCTTTCTTTCTTTCTTTCTAGAGCACTTATGACGTAAATCATTTGCCAGCCAAGTCTATGGACTTTAATGTTTTTTATGGTATTAATGGCAATGTAAGACAGCATGTGGCCGATACAGTAAATATAGTGGGCAGGAGAGAGAGAGAGGACTTGGGGTGTCCCGTTTTGGTCCAGGGAAAAATAGTTGATGGTCTGTGACCCACTGTGGGTGCTGTAGTGTAGAGTCCCCATTACCGGTGGAAGGAAGGGGAACAATGGGCTGAAGGTGGGATGGGAATTTGCTGAACAAGAAGAACCATGGCATTATATGGTTGTTGAACGACTTCCATCGTTCAACAACGATCTATAACTACAACCTTCTACACTTCACTTCACCTTCACTGCACAGCAAAATCCTCAGTGCTAATTTAACTCGGAGGAAATGGACCGACCGTGGTCTAATCAATTATGTATTGACCTGCTGTAGTTTGTATTTTACCATGCCACCATTGGTGCTGTTACAAAGCGGCAGAAGGTGTCGCCGGCACAGCTAAACATTAAGCAGTGTCTGACAATGTTGACTCTCACTCCCATAGCTATAGCGTCGCATGCTGCCAGACATTTGGCAGCCTCCTCCACTGGGTCCACTTTGGTGAAGATGCAGCCAAGAAGGAAAAACACAACAAAATGTCTGACTTGAGGCAATGATGAATGAGGGGATACAAATGCGACTTTGACAAACTAATTAGTGTGCAGATGAGGAACAAATGATTAATCTGTGTAATTATCATCAACATGGTGATAAAGTTGGACATACAGTCAAATATGTACAGTATAGTCTGTCTTATACTGTAGGTGCTCTATGCTTGTAACAAGTGTTAGTAGGCCTACAAATGCAAGTCAATCAGTAACTTAAGACAAGTAGCCTATACCAACATATCTATTATTACAATTCTCAAAATTTCATGCCCACATTTATTTGTGCGAATTGAGCACAATGCAATTATTTTGTGCACCTTATGCACAGCTTTGTGCGCGATTCGGTTGGCCAAGTCATAGACCGTGACTAATGCGGAGTAAAGCCCTAACCACACCAAAGGGTCACCATGCAACTCCTTGGGCTGTATTTTGCGTGTCTTAAGTACCAGGTCTTATTCCCTAACTTGAGTAAACTAAAGACCTGGAGGCGTGATCAATGCCATTTGGCTATTCTGAGTGGCCAAAGAGCATTGATCACGCCTCCAGGTCTTTAGTTTACTCAAGTTAGGGAATAAGACCTGGTACTTAAGACACGCAAAATACAGCCCCTTGGGTCCAAACGGTTGCAAGGAGTTAACGCTAAAACCGTCTTGACCCTTTGGTGTGGTTTGGGCCATTTAATTCCATGCGTTGAATCACTAGGGACGACACGCGTCAACATGCAACAAGACATATCACACCGCAGGGACAACGCTAAAACCGTCTCAACCCTTTGGTGTGGTTAGGGCTTAAGACTACTTACTGTAAGTGCCTGTCCTTTGTGGCCGTGATAGCTAGGTCACTGACTTCACCGCTGCGTTTTCAACCCAGCTTTGTGGGTATTCACCTACTGGCCAATCACAGCAGGGCTTTCCTAGAACTGCAGTGAGATCCATAACACGACATCCGCACAGTTAAACACAAGGTCAAGTTAAATTCCTTTTTGCCACTCACACACTGTTAACAATGTGGTGGTACAGAGAAAATGCTTATCTCCTAGTGGGAGCCCATAACGTTTGCAGAGTGGTTGGTTACTAGTGGTTAATGAGGAAACTGACGCATGTTAATTGGAGCGGTGACAGATTTTCATATAATCCTGACAGATGGTAACGTGATTGCATTCTTTCTCCCTGATGTATCGGTCCCTTTTATTGTATAGTGTCTACACAGAAATTAGCTTTAGTCTGTTGAAAATATGCTTTTTTATTTATACATAATTATACATAGACTACATTCTTTTTAGTTTGTTTTTAATCAAATGCGCTCCACACTCAACAAGGGACTTCTTTCCAGACTATAGTTTAAATTCTCTCTCTCTCTCTCTCTCTCTCTCTAATGTGGTGGAAAAAGCGAGAATCTTTTAAGCATGATTTTATTTTGCCAGTCTGCTCCAGTTTGTGAAAATAAGTGAGTTTGTGAAGTGCCTGCAAGTAGGCTATTCCATATTCTTGAATAAATAGAGCTGTGTAAACAGAGCTTGTAGCCTTGCAACATTGAAATCAAATAGAATGTAAAACTAAAAGACAACAAGAAAAATGTATAGCACCGAAGGCTTTCAAGAGTTTTATTAAGATCTCCATTAGCTGGTCCAAAGCAGCAGCTAATCTTCCTGGGGTCCACACAGAACATAAACACATGACACAATTTCATCCAGCTTTCTCTGATTCTCCATTTTCTTGGAAAAGCGAAAGGAAACGAAAACAACAAATCATCCTGGCCGTTTCTCTCATATGGATATGAAGAATCAACTGACTGAGAGAGAACACTAATGCTGCTGCTGAATTAGTAAAAGTTTCGGTGGAAACAGACACATATATAAATATACTGTAAGTGACTATGTAAACGATACCTCCCCGACAATATCGCTGAGACAGTTTGTTTATTTTTGGACAAAAGAAAAACGTATATTAGAAGATTTTAAGATGAGCCCTATAGTGAACCAGGAGATGAGCGAGTGACGTCAGGACTTCGGCGCTCATGAGCTTTCCGCCAGGCCGGGTTGCCTACCCTGGCTAGCCAGGGCCTGCACATTTTGGAAGGCAGTCATAACTAACTGGAATGGAATCCGATAAATCATTGATCAAATAACCTGAGATATAATGTGTATAATGTGTTCTGAAGAAAACGCAAAGTATCAGGAAATCTTGTCATGCCGCAGCATGGCCTTTGTGGAGTTGCATCATCAATATATGTGTGTTATTGTTGGACCAGTTTAATGTTGATCGGTCCAATGGTGCCGGAGATTAGTTCACAGGCTTGCACACACGCACACAGGCACACATGCACACATGCACAGATGCACACACGCACAGATGCACACACGCACACAGGCACACATACACAGATGCACACACGCACAGCTGAATGAATGTGGCGAAAACATAGTGTATCTCAGGATTAAGATTCGAAAAAAAGTTTGAATGTCTTTAAACCAATTGGATTCATTTATGTATTTACTTTGCTCATACATCTTTTTTGTTTTTGCTTGGACATATCTATTTTAGGGGCAAATGTGACTACACATTTCTCACACTTATTTCCACTTCCCCTCGAATCAGGAGTAGCTCGCGCATACACAAGCCACCGCCAACATTCATCAGCTGATCAGCTCATCACTAAATATCCCAAAGCCACTATTGTTTAAATTCTACAAACGTATTAGATACTTTGCAAGGCGAGGTCCTTTGACTCATAACTGTAGCAGGCACCCTCAGTGTACTTCATTTCATAGCAGGAATCATTCACTTTGATGGGTGTGAACTCACTGAACCTCCAGCACCTCACTGTGCCTCTCAGCCGTCTGCCTGCACGGCCCAGAACATCATGCAGCTTGTGGTGGAAAACCAAGGGGATGGATTGCTGTTGGGCTTCAACCACCCACGGGGGCAAAGTGTCATTTACCTAATTTAACACATAAAGCCACTGGGGGGGGGGGTTGCCTTTGAACTCTAACCGCCAGACTGTGTGTCGTGAACAGCTGTCTGTCTGTCTCTGTCTCACACACTCTGTCTGTCTGCACGCATGCACGTACGCACGCGCTCACTGTCTCTCTCTCTAAGGTGGCTTGGCGGAATTGATGATTGATGGGTTGGCTTATTGTCTTGACATTTTGTCATAAACCAATGCTTTCTTTTCTGCTTCAACAAAGTGGCTCCTCTGACTTAGTACTTGAAAGATATATCTATATTTATTTATTCGCTCATTTATTTTGCCTCTTAGATATACAGAAGGCTATTTCCTACCTGTCTCTTCTGACAGCGTGGTATCTAGTTTTTCTCTTTTATCACATAGGCAATGACAATTTTTTTGTCAGCACATAGGAGATGGACGATCATTTTATTTACATTTAAGTTAGCACATGCCTATGTTACAGCAAGGCTCCATTTAAACCTGTTAAGAACAAATGGAATGAGTAAGTAACGCAATTCTGTAACTCAACTACCTTTGCCGTATAGTATAGTATCTTCCAGTTTAATACAGATGCAATTACCAAAATGTAAAATGGACACGGCCTTACCTTTTATGTGAAAGATTAAATACATCGTCAATAACTTCAGTCTCTGGTGTTTAACGTGTGCTGCCATTCCTCTTGTAGTCGAGTCAGCATCCTTATTCCAACTGGTCCAACTCACCGCATTACTAACCCTGTCCCTAAACCTAAAATAACCGCAAGCAAAGCCACGTTGTCGGAATTGCGAGTGGATCCCCAGTGGTTGTCTTGTTGACGGAGAAGACGACTCGGCAACGCGATGAGCCTCGCTTTCCATCGTTAGCAAACGGCACAACAAGCAAGCACTCACTGCATCTATAGACTGCATATGGAAATTACCGTTAGACATATATAATGTCATATATAATATGGGCGTTCATGTTGGTATTTCCCTTTGTGTCTATTGACGACATTGACGACACGAAAGTCGGCAAACTTTGGTAAAAACAAAGGACTATAAATGTATTTGCACACTATTCAATGTTTAGTTGTTTACACACCTATTTATTGAGTCAGGGGAAAAAAAGAAGATAAGACTCAAGTGCACCCACCAAGTGGTCAAAATCCAGTGTTACAGTTTAAAAGGTGTGGTGCAATGAAAAATACGGGCATTTTATTTTGAAGTTTCACCCTGATTTTAAACCAATCAGAACGTCTCATCCCTCCAGACTATGGGACGGGGCTCTGCTACGTGCGTGATGAGCGCACACATGCAGATCTGTTTGTAAACAAAGTCACAGAACGACAGGCAGCAAAGCTCATGGATTATTCTACCCTATATACATATTTTAGCGTGCTGCTGAAGTTTAAACCGAGTAATACACTGTCTGGATGTCATCTTGAATGGGATTAAAAACTGAGGATTTCTGTAATCAGTGACAGCTGTGTTTGGACGGACGCGCATATATGGGAATCAAACAGGTGAATTTAATCAAGCTTCATGTGTACCTCTTGTAGCGGTTTGAATGGTACCTTTTTTGTTTGGTTGCTGGGGTGCCAGTCAGGGCGTGGCTTGACAATAATTAAGTATTAAAGCTGCTATAAGCAATAATATCTCAACATTTTAATAACTTTGTTTTTGATTTATTTATTGGTATTCAGACAGCCAGCAATGAGTAAAACTCTCCCAAAAAATAAGTCTCTGTGACACATCTAGGGGCCACAATCTGCATTCAAAGATGTTCCTAGTATATAAACGTCATTGGTCGGAAAAAACCCGGTCGATATCGACCAATGACAAAGCTTCTAGGAAAATATTTGAATGCAGGTTGTGGCCCCTAGATGTGCATGTCACAGAGACTACATTTTTTTGCGGAGCGTTTTACCCATTGCTGGCTGTCTGAATACCAAACAAATAAATATATAAGGTCATTGCTTATAGCTACTTTAAATAAAACAAACGCTACAAAGGGTGCATGTGCCCTCACATGAACCCTTACAAATGTAGAAGCAGAAAACCATAAATCATTTGTCAATAAACCAACCCTTAAATGCACAGATACAATTCACAGCAATAATAAATAGACACCACACAGTATTTCAAAGTTGAAAATCCAGTTTGAACATTTTCAAACCTCACATCCTTACTGCAAAGCAGTGGTTTTCAACCAGGGTCCAGGGACCATCAGTGGTCCTTGAGGGGGTTCCACGTGGTCCCCAGCTAAATGATGGAGAGTTGGAAACAAAATAGAGCCTTATAGATCTTCAAAGTTTAAGAATTGTAAAGAAAATGTTGGGGCATGTGGAGATTGCTTTCGAATTGCCCAAACTGCAAGTGCACATTTGAGTGAGGAGTCTGCTATAAACACAACACGAGATATATATATAGCTATGTATCGGAATTCGGTATCGGTATCGGCTAACACAGAAATTGTGGTATCGGGATCGGATCGGAAACGAAAAAAGTGTATCGGGACATCCTTTATTATTACTATGTGTAAGTGTTAAGTTGGGTGAGTTGAAAAAAAATCTTACGAAATAAGAAATGGAGAGAAATAAAAAGGTTTACGAAGGCCAAATGAAGAAGGGGGGTCATCTTCCTTAAACTATTTCTCCTCTTACTCACAATGTCTCGCCAGTGTCTAGACGGTGCAGTGGTGGTGAGAGAGCTCAGAGGCCAATAGCTAAACTATCTGACACTTGATCAATCCTGGGTCAGAGCAGAGATGAGTTCAGGTGACGGTTACCGTATGTGCTCTACCTTCAACGTAGATGAGTTTTATCCCTTACCCTTTCGACCCACAGTCACTTTTGCCAGTCCTAGTGCTTCTCTTCACTTTGCTATTTGGTCTCTGACTTGGCTTGTGACGACCAGTGCTGAATATAATGATAGACCCTTTTTCTCCTCAATCTATCTTCTTTTTAATTCTGCATTTTGTTGTGCATTGCGTTACTTAATTTACTTATTAATGTTTTAATTTTTTAATGTGTTGGGTGGTTTGTGTGTGTGTACCTGAACACGCATGCCTACAAGCATTCCTATTTGATAACAAACGACACAATCTTAACCATTTAAGCCCTAAACTCACAGGGAAAATAACTGATCTACAAGTTCACAATATGATGAATGCTTGGTAAAGTGTTTTGATTGTTAATTATTAATATTTACTAGACCGGTGCCCGGCTGTAGAGCACTGAGTCGGTAACGATGGAAGTGGACATCCATGCCCCACCCAGCTATGCAATCCGGACCTGACACCTGACACTGCATCTGTACACACACACACACACACACACACACACACACACACACACACACACACACACACACACCCCACCCTCAGAGCTCACACTGTACAAAAGACCATTCTCCTGGCAGACAATAAGGTCCCATCCTACTGTATATTGAAATTGGTTAATGTGGGAAGGCTGGCCGGCCAGTGGGTGGGCAGACCTCTGACATCACTCTGACTTATAGCCATAACATAAGAATTGCCTATCTATTGTTCTGTGATCTGGGAAGGTAAAAATCACACCCATGTGAAGTGAGGGGCAAGTGTTATTATCGTACATCCTCTCATTCCGGCCAATCAAAATTTGTGTCCTCACCTTCGTCTTTAATGTATGTGATACGCAATGTTTGTGTTTACACAAACACTCAAAATGATCCATTCATTGTCAGTGGGACTTAATGTTGAGCATATACACCAAAGGCTGGACGTAGGAGCCCTCAAAAATCACACCTGTGTGAAGTGAGTGGCACTCTTATCATCATACTTCTGTCCGGTTTGGCGCTTGCCCTCACATTTAGGGTAAGGTTGTTTTATTTATAAAGCCCCTTTCACGACAATCGTTACAAGGTGCTGTACAATAAAATGACAGAATAAAAAGAGGAATATCACATTCACATGTAAAGTAGCAATATAATAAGATACGGCGTACAGAGCAACAAAAACAGTACATTTAGTCCACTTCCTCTTGGATGCTTCCTCTGTTTATTCCTACTAACAACAACATGTTTAAGGCAGTGTGGTGCTGATTACTCTGTGAATAATTTAATATACAGTATAGGACAGCATGCAGGACTCAACTGAATGAAGCCAGAACGGGTATTCTCCCTTTTAGTTAAACATGCTACCATACATAATGTGTGTGACATACATAAGGAAACCCTTCAGTGGGTCAGGTTGGTAATGACCCAACAAGATGGGGCTCCTCTGTGACACCAAGGACATAAGACATTAACATAATAACGTATGGCCTACCTTGACCTCAGCGGTTGAGGTATAGCTATGTTGGTTATGTACTGTACATACACCAGGGTCGTACATTATGTTGGCGTGGTTGTGGAGAGGTCATGCATGATTGAAATGGAATGAATAGTGCAATCGAATGAATCATTTTCAGAATATTTATTTTTGTTGCATTTCATAGGATTTATTGATGGAGTATAGGCCTACTGGTTACGGTTATGGTTAAGTTCAGCTTTAACGATGCAAACAGATTATGCAACCATTCTATCTCCCCCCTCCCCCTGTTCAGATAGTTTGTACACCAGAGAGAGCGGGAGATGGGGGGGGGGGGGGACTGTTATGACAGCTTGTGATCAAAGTGAATGAGTCATTAATGAGATGTAATGAGCTGCCCTTCTTCTCCATTTTGTTCTCTCATGACAATATATTGAAACTACGTTTGCATATTTATCACGCTACATGTTAATTGATGTCACGCTGAGAAACAGCTCTGATAATGTGAGATGAAGGTGAGAAACTGCATCCACCATTTTTGTATATTTTAAAATTGTAAGCCTTATGAGATGTTGATCCTGCAGGCTCAGGTGGGCGATACAAGCTAGAAATGTGTCATTTATATTCATATTAATTTAATAATACAGAATCAATTTCCCGCTTTACCCAGATACTGTTAGCTGTACCCAGAGCCTTAGATATAGACAGAGTTACACAAACTGCGTTCACTTCATGGCCATGGGGCCAGTCCAATGGTGGCTCTCCTTCATAGACTTCTATTGAGAATGGGGACAACCGACTGGGACAAATCCTGGACCGGAAGTAGGCAGAAATGCATTGGACTCAGGCAACAGCCCAGCTTTAATGATCTTAAATCCCTTTCTTTTAGATTGTTTTGTAGTAATACTACAACATAAACATTAAAGAGACTTTAGTTGTTACTGTACAATACTTTAAAACAGTTGTCATGTTGCACACATGCTTAAAATAGCTCTTATTGGCACCGCTCTTGTTGAAAATAATGTATTTCCAACTCCAGCTTGTCTCAATTCAGGCTGCATGAACAGCGCTCGAGCGCTCTGTTTCCGCCCCCTCAATATCATAACTCTTCTATTAGATGGTTCTGGCTGTACCATGGTACTACCAAATGTCAACGTCGCTTTAAAATCTTTTAGTCTACTTCCATGTATAGGCAATTAACTACGGCAATTTTCTATTCAACATACTTTTGTATTTACTTGACGAGTGCTCAGCAATGGTCAGGAACAATGCAACAAATACAAGCATTTGATTGATTGATTGAAATATTTATTAACAGTTTGCAGAATTACAGTACATTTCAAGCACAAACTCAATACAAAGACTGTTAACCGTGAGTGGATGACCCAATTAAGCATTACACTTGTTTACAACAGGGTCCACCGTGTTCAATTCATCAAAAATGCCTCACCCAATTATTCAATACCCGTTGTACTCGTCTTTATGTCTGTGTCCCTTTTGATCTCTGCATCTGTATGTCAGAGGCGTATCTACAATAAGGCGAGGACAGGCGTCCGCCTGTCCAAATCCATTTTCTGCCTTGCCAAAATACATACAATGAGAAAAAGAGAGGACAAAAACAAGACCTGCGAATTAGTGGACAGCTCAATCACCCATTGGAATGTAAATGCTGCCTTTCAGCCTTTGTATCCTACTCGTCTGGCAGGTATATCTCTTTGAAAACCTTTAGTGCTATGATTGTGCGTGGGGAGACGACAATTAACACATCTTGTAAATACCTTGTTCGACACTGCAGTAGCGCCAATTTTGACCCGTTTCTCGTCTAAGACGCATTCGATAGTACTTCTGAAGTACTTTTCCTTTTCCGTCCGGTCAACTTATCTTTCTAATGTGCTGATTTTGTAATCAATAAGTCTAATTAGCTTACATGTAAATAGGATTAGTGATGGACATTTGGGCATTTCACTGTAAATGTGCACTGTGAAGTGCTCTGTGGTTATTTATATAATTTAATTAGTATGTTGTCAAATGTATTCATGTATACTGTATGTATCGATGATGCAACACTGTGTGTGTGTGTGTGTGTGTGTGTGTGTGTGTGTGTGCAGGACCCAATGTGAGCTGCATTGGGTCATAGTTTGTTATAAATACTGACTGAAACTGACTGGGCTATTGGAGCCATGCATCACTGCGGCAGATAGGCCCATAAAGTGATGATGCATGTGTCCTTGGCATGGTGATGGGGGGGGGGGGAGCGGTACGCTTTTGATCTCTGGAAGCATCAGCAAATAATAGCCGTCACGAGGTCAGCCCAAGGTGAAACATGCTGAATGCTTCCGTTATCATAATTCATCGAGGCCGACTCAGGCATTGGAGTCTTTTGTTAGCTCTTTTAATGCTAGGCATCAGCTGGTAAGGGGTTCATGTTTTGCAATAAAGGGTTGGAAAGTTAGCTGTTAACCCATTAAGACCTGAGGCCGATTCTACAAATGCCTTCTAAATTAGTAGTTCTCAAACTTTTCCGTGCCAAGGACCCACAAAGTCATATGTATTTGGTTGCAGACCCACCCATCTGAAAATGTTTTGTAGCCTACTAGCGATCCCCAGGATTTGTATTAAAATATTCAAAGATTTAATATGAAAAAATGTTCAAAAAGAGCACACAACAAGCTCACAGCTTGTTTATCTGCATAAAACATTTGATTCTGTGTCTATTCAAATATTTTTGACACAGAATTAAATGTTGTATGGTGATGAATCCACCAGGAGCTATGGCTTGGTCCCACTATAATGCCACGGCAACTTGAATAATGAATAAACCCGTCATAAGAGTTTGGGTTGTGTGGTGTGTACAATGCATGCAGCATGATGCATCGCATTTGTGTTGTGTGGTGTGTACAGGCATCACAGATTTGTATTGCTGAACATCCAAAAGTAGTAGTAGCAACTATTAGCACCATTTAGGTGATTTTTTTACAGTTATTATTTATAACACTTTTTTGCCCTCATATGATTGGACAATGTACATGCCTATATATATATATATATATATGCAGCCACACTACCCAGGAGTAGTTTGTCGTGCAAAACTAATGCTTGGAATGGATTCAGAATCATGAAATCCCCCTAGTTTGACACGTCAAATGCTACTTAAAGCATAATGACTCCTGGACTACTGTATATGTGCGCAGTATGTAATATGTATGGGGACTTCATTTAACTGACTAAACTTTATATATATATATATATATATATATATATATTATCATACATCAGCCAATCAAATCATCACATTCTGTTACAAACACAAACACGTGCTCAAACACACCTACACACAAAGCTGTGCATAGGAAGAGCATCTCTATCACATACCAGTGATCACCCTCCCCTGTGCCAATTGGCACTTGTGCCTAATGTTGCCTACCCTGTCAGGCTCAGGCAAGGTTGTATTTAGTGGACAGAACAGAGGAATTGGGCTTTTATTGTAAACTTGAGAATTGATTTGTCTACTGTTGCATTTTGTAATGTGGAGTGAGACATGGTGTGGTCGACGCATGGCAGACAGGCGAGTTTCCCTTGATGTCACAGACGAGTACAGTGCTGCTGCTGGCGAGTTTGATAATAATTGGAGAATGTTACGTTTACAGTTCTGGGGATTTAAAACGTGTATAGAGTTGCCATTGGGGTTTAACACTGCCTGTGCACAGATGTTCTTATCAATATGCCCATCACACACTTGCGTCCCTCTAGCTAAGATGTACAGTATGTGCACACATACACACAGACCCTCTTCTAAACCAAAGGATTCTGCAGTACAGATGGTTCCTCATTTCGCACAGAGCTTGAATTGACACTGTGCTTACAGCTACAGTATATATAAGGACTCAGTTAATTACCGTGGCTGTGTTGGATAGCCATGTTATAGGAGTGGTCCAGCTCAAAAAGGCGCTCACCGCGGTAAATCAATGAACACATTTTGTTATCGAGAACTGCACGATTTCTGGAAAGGAATGCAATGAATATCCTGGCAGGAGCTCCAGTTCAGCCTCAGTTTAATTATGCCTCTGGTTTGTGAAATGGTACCACAAAGTACTATGCTTCAGACCTCTGAATCCCCCCCATGAGAACACACCTAGAAACTATACTCCACGGCACTGTCAACAAATCCAGTCTGATCAAGGTCTTGGTTAAGGAACGGACAGGACACAATAACACAGGCAGTGACAAGAGACTTTATGTTACATGGGAGGAAGTCAAAATCAGCCAGAACCAGTGGGAGGAGGTACCACAACTCAAATCAGGCAGAAGCTGACTTGAAGTAGCGTTTGGCTACAAAGTGGTGATCACGGTTATTTGACGACACAGATGGTCTCGTATTAACTCTACACATCCCAATGCGCAAATGTACCACATTCGTGCCACACGATGATGATGATTATTTTGAGTGGTCGTGGCCTGACAAGTTTGGGAATCCTTGCTCTAGACCAGGGGTTCTCAACATGTGGGTCGCGACCCCTCGGGGGGTTGCCAAATTATTTTGGGGGCTCTCAATATTTTTTCTTTTTTTTTTTTTGTGCAACTGAATGGCTGGAAAATGGAAATGAAGAGTTTACATAGTACACATACTACATGCATACACTTTCCTTAATGATTTTATCTGGTTTCAGTATTCATTTGTGATATATTTTCTCTATTATTATGTTTATTGTTGCAGTCAGTTTGTATTGGAGGTGGGGAGGGGGGACGGGGTCGCGAGACATGGCCAAAGCATTCCTGCTCTAGACTAGAGAATATACTACAGCCATCCAGCAGCAAATATAACATAAATTCTCCAAACACTCCTACATTTGAGTCATATTTGTGTGTGCATATTATATTCTATGACTAGCCACTGTCCATGACAGAGAAACATAGCATTAAGAATGAACGTGATACAGCTGCAAATAAATCATTAAAGATGGACAGGTGCCCTGCCCAGTGTCCATATACAGTATGGAGCTGGCCTGTTCTGACATCATTCTGATTCCTGCATAGACACCATGTTTGGGCATTCCTGACAAAGAACTCCATATATGGGCATAAAAGACACACACACACACACACACACACACACACACACACACACACACACACACACACACACACACACACACACACACACGCGCAGTCGTGCACACATACACATGTTGCCACTGTATGCCTATATGATGTAGGCTCAAGTGCTCCGCCTTTACTCTGAACATATTGTTGTCGTAAGTTACAAGGATAACATGCCATGGGGTGAAATTAGAAGGGCAAAAGAGGAAGGTTACCAAATTTGGCAGATGGAGTGTGACTTTGTGAGGAGATGGAAAAGAAGCAGATGGTCAAACGATAACCAGACGCAGAATGTGTTGTCCCGTGAGAGGATACAGAGGAACGGACTGAAACGTGGGTTCAGTTGGCAACTTGGCATCCAGGGAAGGGCATTTTTGGATGTGTACTGTACTTCCTTGTGGCTCGAGCCCCATAAATCATTGTGACAATAAATGCTGTGACATCTGCCACGTGGCATCACATCTGATGGCTGACAGGATTCATCTGCAGCCTCGATCTGTGAAGGAAAAGAGACAGAGAAATACCGTCCAAAAGAGGAGTTGTTTGAAATGAGCCATCCCCTGAAAACGCCAATGCCCAATATTGGATCAGATGGTAAATTAGGGCAAATTAGATTGCTCTTGGATTTGTCTTCCTACTTAGCACTGCCAGTACTGATCATTTTGACCTTGATGATTTGACTGATTATTTGGGTAATGGAGATTGCCTTGTCACAGTTAATACTGCAATCATTCTGCAATCATTCTAGCGCAGGCAGGGCTGTGTTAACATCAGAATGTAACTTAGCAAAGCAAAGGCTGTTGTTTTTTTTGTTTTAAAAAATATATAAAGAACATGATTGAACATGATTGTCCCTGTGAGACTAGATTCACCTATGTATTTCTCTGGTCACTGCTTTAAGCTTCGGCTTAATAAAAACATTATTTACTCTATTTTAGAAGTTGTGAGCCACACAATCTTGGGTTAACCACTTTCAACCTGGCGTCCCTATGTTGGGAATGCCATACGTAGTTGAGCATTTCCACAGACCGGGGGGGGGGGGGGAGCAGTAAACCTAGACCACTGGGTACTTGGTGCGTCTTGGAAACTCTGGGGACACGAGGTCACGCACATGCACTGTTCCGTTCCGTCCCTGTGCGCGCCTTTAGAGTGGCAATTTTCTCTGTGCAACACTGTCATACAACGATGTATAATACAGGGCTCACGTGGTTAATGATGATCCATTTCAGAGAAGAATTTGTACAAAATGTGGAAATAGATCGTGGCCTTTGTCACATGATTAGAGTGCCTGTGTGCCAGTGGCTGCTGTGAGAGAGCAGGGATGAACAGCCTTTGGCCCTCCGTCATGTGGTCACAGGTGGACCGGTGGGGACAGATGGAGAACTGAGGAACCACCTGGAGAGGTGGTTCCTCAGTCCTCCTTCACACTGCATATGTCACCGTACACAAAGCGGCATCAATCACAACTGACAGCCTGCTATATTAACTCAGGGCCTGCGAGTGTCATAAACATGTCTATGTTGCCACTAGGGGGGCTGTCAGAAACTGTCAGAAACTGTTCAGACTAATTGAGAAACTTGTGAAAGCACCAGCCTGAGGCACCAAGCTTGGCCAAAAAGAGAAAAGTTACTGTTGCAAGTAACAGCAACAAAGTACTGTCCCCGGGTGCTTCTGAAGTATCTCTAAATTGATGGAAAAATGTGACGGCAACACCCCTCACCCCGCTGATTAAGCGGTCACTTTGACGGGCGATATTTGGTTCAAGACTGATAGACGAACGGATTGAAAGACTGTGAGTTCTCACTGATGGGCAGATGGACAGATGATATTTGGTTCAAGACTGATGGACGGACGGATGGACAGACAGACCGTGAGTTCCCGGTTCCCACTGTAATATTTGGACAGTGAGAACACAGTGAGGCCTTTGGTTAAAAATACATTTTGACAGGTTGGCCTGCATGGAGGTATAGAGAGACTTTGGACTAATAACTAGAGGGTTGCTGGCTTGATCCTCGGCACAGGGTGTATTCCTGCTGTCTAGAGAGTGGCACGTATCTCATCTATGGAATGAATATCCTGAAACTCCTCCGAAGCTTCTAACCCAGCTTTGGGCTGACCACACTAATTAAAAAGCATACTCTGTGTGTGTGTGTGTGTGTGTGTGTGTGTGTGTGTGTGTTATGAAGGGGGTGGGGGGGGTTGCATGCTTCGGGTATAGATTTGGTAGCAAAGCAATATCCTTTTTGAACTTCTTAATTTATTTGACATTATCTCAGATAGTTCTAATTGTACCTTTACTGAGGAGAGTCAGGGGAATATACAATGCTTGGAGAAAACAAACAGTGTTGTTTCTTCTCGCCCCACTGTTTTTATCCAGTGAAGAGGAAAAGTTGGTGGAATTATAAGCACACTTTAAAACCTCCTTTTTTCTTTTTTTAAAGTTAGTTTGGAGAAGCAAATATTAGTTTGTTTGTTTTTTACTTTTTGTGCTTCTCAGATCACTTTGCATGTCATGTTTCAATGTTGACTTCTATCAAGACAATAGAATAGCACAAAAGCATGAATGACATATCAAACAAGTTGCACTACAAAAACAAACAAAATCATTAATTGGGAGATTAATATAATTATGCAAAGAAAGTATACAGTTCTGAGCCATTTCACTCACCTCGGTGCCATCCATCAACAATGTCAAATGGTACTGAACCAATTTATTACAAAGATCTGCATCCAAAGCGCCGTGCGAGCCAAGATAAAGGATGTCAATTTCATCCAGCACAGCGATACATCACAAAGGCTGTCTGGGTACAGTATAGCCACCACAGAGATGAGTTACAGTACAAAGTGCCTCATTGTAAATCTGTCTTTATGCTCTGGAGATGCATCACTTTTCATTCCGCTGCACTTATTGATGGTATCCTGCACTACTGGGAATTCATTTATTTAAAAAAATGTACACCCACCCAACACACACTCGCCCCTTGCCCCCAATCCCCCTGCACGTTCCATCTTCCTTGTGCCCCCCCCCCCCTCACCCCCCTAACAATATCTGTATATTTTCAAAGGTTAGTTTTTCTTTCTACTAATATCCTCATAACAGAAATCAACGACGGGAGCAATCCCATGAGAATACTTGGGACAACAATAGCGCGATCTGTTTTATCAAGTGTGCTGGCAGCATTTTCTATTCTGCAACTTTACAGATGCTGGAACTCAAAAGACTTGTGTTCTCATGATTCAGGAAGTCTTCTCATCCTGAATAATAATAATACATTTAAAAAGCATTAATTTACATTCATTAATATTAAGGCGGACAGTGTTGGTTCCTTAACAAGGTGAGGGGAGAGTGCGCTAGGTGTTTATCACGGAGATGAGGATATGGCGGTTCATTGTTAAGAGGTTGCTTCATGATCTTGCCACATGGCTTTGTGAATGTTTATTCATGAGGATCCTGGCACTTGAAAGACAGCCAGCCCAAACTGCAAGCACCAAGCACCTAATTCCTCATTAATTAATGCATTTATTCAGCAGCATGTTAGAGTTTCCGCAAGGCCTCGCTTTTCAAACTGCCCTTTTGAAGATGCATGCCGCTATGCTCGTGATGGGCTCCAGTGTGTGTGTGTGTGTGTGTGTGTGTGTGTCAGTGTGTGTGCGTGCGCGCTTCCACACAATTTCCATTTTGCAAGGACAGGGTAGGGAACATAATGATGCACGTTACATGTTATTAGAGGCACACAAATAAATGTTTTCCATAAATAAATAAATATTGCAAGAACAAAGGAAGCAGCCTTGTGTTGGGAATCGGAACTGGGGTTTGAAGCAATGCCCACAGCCGCGCACAATGCTCCCTCAATTCCCATGGCAACGCAATGCTGTTGTCCTAACAACTGCGTCTGTGGGGAGATTCCTGTGAATTTGCTACAGATTCCCTGTGGCATGTGCCACATCAGCTTATTGCCACTGGCACATTTTGTCAGCTGCAGTGGATCTGATGCTGTCTTTTTTTTTTTTGCTGGTAGAAATGCATGTATACGGGTCTTGCAGGGTTAAGGCAGTGTGTTGATGCTCAGGGAAGTCAGGGTCAATGTCCTGAACAGTACAGTACAGTCTACCTGGAGGACAGCTGATAGGAGACTAAGGAGACGATCCCTGCTGTCCATCTCACAAACACAGGGTGCTGTTCCTTTTATAACAGCAATGTCCACTGAGTGTAAAGGAAGAGATACCCCCCCGCCTTTTTGTAATTTGTCTTGTCTTTTTTTTTAGGTTTTCTGAGCTCAATCGCACCTAACAAACCTGAACTTTTAACATTCAGTAGATTTTCTGGGGTTTTCTGGCTCAAGCAAGTGCTCAGATTTTCCTGTTATATGGAGTGTGATGTAAGGGCCAGCAAATCCCATATGAAATGGGAAAAAACTACAGACAATCCACTGAATGTTCAAAGTTTAGGTTGTTTTGGTGTAATTGAGGTCATAAAACCTAAAAGAAAAACGAAAAATAAATCAAAAGTAATGTCATGAAACGTTTAAAGGGACACTTCACTCCTTTTGCAACCAGAATGAATGATGTTTGGGAGTCAAACACTTCTCTGGGGTTTTTATGTGGGTAATATGTGTTTTTAGATATTTTAGTATTTCAAAGGTGAAGACGATCAGAAATTAGCAGAGAGTGATCGACGTTTGCGCTACTCTATGCCGAATTGTAGTGGACTCGGTCCCAGACTTTATTTTCCTCCCTGGAAATAAAAACGTCTGGGTTTCCGAGGCTATCTTCTGAGTGAGTGGCAGTAAAAACAAAGTGACTGCTCTCATACACAAATCATAACAACTCCGAAATGCACAAAACCATCAAATATGTTAATTTCATAATATATAATTAATAAACAAACAAACAAATAAACTAAAATACATTAAATGAATACGTAACTCAATTCAACACATTCTCAATCATATTAATACCAGTCGTGTATTGCATTCAGTTGACAAATGGGGTCACAGGACAACTGCTGGCATTGTTGAGCAGGGAAATTCAACATGATCAAAGAACTAGTTTATCAAAGCAATAATGAATCGCCTTCTGGGACACTCTTAGCCGTTGTACAGCATGTAAGTCTTAAAGCAGAATGACAAGACACCTCACCCGGCCAATCTGCGCTTTACAGACCTTTGATTTACATTTTCTATTTTTGTATTTAATCTTTCGCGAAGTGTATGCTGCTCCGTATCCATTCAGTTGTCTGCTGAAGACGGGAGATTGCTCCTTGTCACCTGAGTGGGAAGCCAGTTCATTACAATGTGACCCTAAAGGGTCATTCAAGACAGGCAACCAATTTCCAGATGAACATGTCTGCTGATTTTCAGGAAATAGACTTTGATGCATGGGGGTTGTGAGCTATAACTCACGAGGTGGCACCTGCATGAATCGCCATATCAGTATTATTATTATATTGATAGGCTATGTTATGTATGTGTAGTTGTTGTAATTGTGTGATAAGCTGCCACCAGCTCAGCATTTTGGATCCATAGACATACCGGCAGGCCCACCGTCATGAGTAACTAAATATTACTGTGCATTTTTTAAAACTCATTATTTTTTGCATAATGAGTACTTTCTACTTTTGGTACTTTAAGTACATTTTGATACCTATAGAGGGTATTGTGCATGCATACAGTGAGTTTAACCTCGTTTAATGCGATCAGAGAGGACTTGCTTGGAATTTTGTACGAACTGGCCGGAAAGGCCAGAAAGTATCATTTTGCCACAGTAGGCATTCCCACGTAACTTCCGGGTATGATGACGATGTCACGTCACGCGCATACCCTCTATATACTTTTGTACTTTTACTCAAGTAAATTGTGACTTATGACTCATGGCCATTGCAGTATTGATACTTTTACTTAAAGGAGAATTCCATGCTAGAATGATATGATATGATATAGTACTTTATTGTCAGTTCACACTGAAATGTGTCTTGTGACACAGCAGCCAAGTATGCAGAACACATAATACAAACATTTCACATAACATAAAGAACAAGACAATTTACATACATAAAGATATGAAGACAAGAGCAATATCCACCGCTTAAATGACCACTCCTGATTAAGCCTCAAGGTCGACTGGTGGACAAAGAACCTCTTTAGTCTGACCTTATTGTATGCTGGTACACCATATCTCCTTCCTGAAGGTAGCGACCTATATTCTCCATACAACACATGCTTAGTATTAGAGGTGATATTCCTTTGCTAACCTTAGGATGCTGTTATCATACGTGGATGTATAAAGTTTCTGAAGTTGTTGTCCAACAATCTTTGTACAAATGTTCAGTAGAAGGATTTCTTACCTTATTATATTTGTAGTTGTTACATCCCCACCAAAGAGGTCCAGGTGTTATTTTGTGCAAAAGCGCATTATTGGCTATTTCCCCTACCATAAGCCCTCAATGAATTGAATCGCATTGAATTGAATGGGGCATTGTGGTGTTGTGCTAATTCGCCTATTTCCATCGCTCAAAAAAAAATATTTTTTGTATATATCCTCTCTTCATAATGTAAATAGTATCCCAAGCGGCACACTTTACTACTTATTTCGGTTGGAAATAAGCGAATTAGCACAAAAACCCAACCCCCATTGGGGGCTTATGGTAGGGGAAATAGCCAATAATGAACTTTTGCACAAAATAACACCTGGACCTCTAATAAGGGTAAGAAAGCCTTCTAGCATGGAATTCTCCTTTAAGTAAAACATGTGAGTACTTTTTCCACCACTGCACCACACCCGTTGCACAAAATCATATCTAAATGTAATGTACATTTCAAGTCCTTCTTTTCATCCAATGTCCCTGCCTGTGTCCTCAACGTGATATGAGTCCAAGTCAGCATACAGTATCTGTTATCCTGTAACTTGAACATGGCAAACTTCCACATGAAACATCATTGCAAAGTACAGTAATGACACACACGCGTGTGCGTGTGCGCAATACAGTGCTCCAAGGATAAAAGGTTGGGAATTACTGCCATAGGCTATACAGCCATCAGGCCCGTTGTGTCCCTGACAACAATATGTTAATGCTTATGAAAAGATTCATCACTGTCAGGACAGCAAAGGTTTGCATACAGTAAGTAGCCGGTTAGCCTCAGGGGCCATAGTTGTCAATAAGAACTGGAAAGGCAGTGCATTTTGTTGTAGCCATATGAATGGAAAATTAAGCAGCATCCAAATGTATTATTTTGATTATATGTGTATGCTTTCATTTTGTGCTTGCTGTTATTCACTGATATCTTTTTGTAGCTGTGATTACGTTGTTTTTGCTTTTTGTTGTTTTTTACGCTGTTATGTCCATATTTTGGAACAGCACAGTCTTAAAATGATGAAGGCTGAATGTCGAAACGAGTTGGTCCTTTTTGTAATGTTCTTTTCCATGCCTCTTAAATAAAAAAGGCTTTTTCACCTCACTGGAACAGAGTGCCTTGGACCCTCTTCTGTTATTGTTAACTCTAAATGCCTTTTGGAAAAAAATATCCAACCAAACAAGAACTAGTCAAGTGCAAAAACACTTTTTTTTTGTTAGTAGCTTCCATTATGTATTATCTATTGATTACGTAATTTCAAGTCCGGCTGACCCAGAGCACTTCATCCAATAAATGAATTCTTACATAACTGCTTAACATTCTCATAAGTGTTTTCTAAGAACTGTCCTAGTCTAGGACAGTTCACTGACTTTGTACAACGATGTTTCTGCTGCCATAGCATAGCCATAGCAACTGCATCACAGACTATAGGCATGAGTCTGCATTTATCCTAGCCATATTGATTTACAGTTACAACATCATTTTTTAAGTAATTATATTATGATTAAAATAATGCATAGTTTCTTATAGTATTACACCACACCAGTTATTCTAGAAGATGAGTTTCATAATATAAAAAGGCCAATAAAAAATAAAAATAAAAAGCCAAAATATTTTGGCTACTAACATATTGTTGGCTAATAGCCAATAGGCAAACATATTCTAGGCTAAGAACAGTGCGCCCATGCACGGGCCCTGGCTGCAATAGCCCCCCCCCCCCCCCCCTCGCGTAAAAAGTTAAGATTGATTAGCGATGAGGTCATAATTGCTGAGTGAATCACGCCTACAGTTAATCAATCTTTGAGCGAAGGATGAATACGTTGGGGGAAAAAGGACAATACTTCATGAGGTGATGCACGGCCGATAGAGGACATATTCATTCATCACGGCCGGGCTCTCCTTGATGGATATGCGGGCATCATTGGTGACCCAATCCATCAGTCATGAGAGAGAGAGAGGGAGGGAGGAGGTCAGCTTTGAAGATCAAAGTCAAGCACTCCAGATAGACAATAGTGAAGGTGCACAGGGGTATATTTAAGGTCTTAACAGACTTTAAAAGAGTTATCAAGAGCTAATTACATGCTTTATGTCACCTTGAAGTATCCATTTGTAGTATAATCGTATAGATTTAATAGGCATTAGACTAGGCCTTGGCGTTGTTAAATATTGTTGTTGCCTGTTATCCCTTCACATTTTCCAATATTATATCCCTGTACTGTACACTCTATTGTATGTTTCTCTTATGTGATATTCACCCCTTCTATCCAGTATGTGATGCATAGTGCAGCAATTGGATGTTGACCTGCAGCTGTGTAAAACTACCGTAACTGGGTTAAATCACTGATCAAGTATGTCTTTCATACGATCAATCAGTAACATGTAATGATTTATTATTTATAATGCATTATATCCCTCTATACCTTTTCCATTAACCAGCACTCCTTAACCCATTCTGAGCGGGAACCCCTTTTGGTGTTTTAAGCATTATGTTATAATTTAGCTATTGAAAAGTAGCAGATCTACAAGCTCAGAGCTCTGCTATTTTCGAAAAATCGTGAAAATGTGGCACAAATCTTTGAATACCGTATATATTCTTTCAGAGCGAACGTTTCTAACTCAAATATTTGCTTCGGGGCGGGTCCCTGGAACAACATATTTTCAGATGGGGGTCGGCGGCCAATTACATATATTTTTTAGGGGTCCTTGATATGAAAATGTTTGAGAACCACTGACGTAGAAACATGGGTTTTCCAGAAAACTGTCAGGATTTAGAAGACATTTGTAGAATCGTCCTCGGGTATAAATGGGTTAATGTATTCCAGGACATGCTATGATTAACTCTCCATAATTGTACGCAGCAGTTAATTTAAATGGACCCTCATGGTTCCATGTTTGCACTCTCAAAATTAAAATTATAGGACTCAGGATTTTGCCCCCTGTATTTCATGGTCAGTTTCCCTAAATCGTTGAAATCACTTAAACAGCTTGTCCCGCTACAGTATAATTTTAATGGTATAGCGTGCGGTACAGTATGTATAGTACAGACTGTAGCTCATGAAATATTCATCGGCACATCATCACCGCATGCCTTCCTGTTTCCACTGGAGGTGAGCTCTAAAAAAGAGATACCAGCAACCTACTACTGTGTGACAGGAGGGGATCTACAGCAGGAGACACCTGCTCCTCACGTGAAGGAAAAAAAATCCCTTTTCTCTTTTAATGTTGTTTTTGACATTCCATTATTTTTTCCCTCCCTGCGGTTTACAATGAAATACACTGAACCGCCTGAATTATGAATTTCCGACAGTCACTTTGATGTCGGCTTCTTTTGAACCAAATTCAATAAGAAGAGAAGCAATTTTCCCACACTATGCATGTATGCCCACAGTCCAAAGCAGCCGCCTGCGAGGCCATACTGCACGAATCAGGGAGTCGGAGACCCCCGTCTGCGGAGCCTAAAATAAATATTATTTCTTACAGATGGCAAGCTAGCTCCATACTGGGTTCAGAGCACACATTATTAGCCTGGCGTCAAATGAGCTATTTGCCAAGTCCTCTGTACTGTACATACTTCTAGTCTGTGCTTCTTTCCTTTCTTGCCATGGTTTGTGTGTGTGTGCGTGCGTGCGTTCATGCATGCGTGCGTGCATGCGAGCGAGTGCGTGTGTGCGTGCATGTTACTACAAGGGCCTGCACATAGAAATGAAATCAAATCAAATCAAACTTTATTTATAGAGCACGTTTTAAAACAACCAAGGTTGACCAAAGTGCTGTACATCAGTGGCAAAACAGAGAACAGGCAAGAGAACACGGAATATAAATGAGAAAACACAATAAAAAATGACAAAAATATAAGCATGAAAGCATAAAAATTGACTCAGGAGGGATTTAAAGCCAGGGAGAAAAGATGGCTTACTCTTAAGGTGAGACTTAAAAACATTAATGGATGGGGCAGAACGAATGTGAAGGGGCAAGCTCTTCCAGAAACACATACATTAAAACCTGGGAGCTGACCAGCACAACCAGTCTTATACTGTTGGCCACTAAGCACCACTAGAGCAGTGCCTTGCTCAAAGGGTACTTCAGCGGTGTTCAGTGATGACCATTCACTTCCCCACCCAGATTGTCCTGCCAGTCGACCTCGTAACCTTTAGGCCACCGCTGCCTAAAGCTGAAACCCCCCCCACCCCCTCTGTATATGAGCTAGCAGGGACGAGGAGCATCATTCAGCAACAGACGCGTCGCCTCCCAACATAAGACTGAGCGTCTTGGTCAAGTCCAGTGCCGGACTACAAATTCAATAACCATAATATACAGTAGATCACGGGAAGAGCATTATTTCTTCCCATTTTATTGGTGAAATAATGTACATAATACGTACGTGTGGTTATACATTACACTAACCACAAAAGCAAATTCATAGGTCAAACTTTGTTCTTCTCCTTCTTTCTTTATTCATTATACGAACTTGTATTCCTTTTTAATAGTTGTACAGTATCTCTCCAGTCCTACTCATATTGGTGCTGACACCTAATTTCCCACTATATCAATAAATGTCTATATCACCTCCTTTTCAGCGCTTGTCATCTCTGCAGTTCCTTGCTGTTTTTAACGGGGAAGGTGTACAGTAGGTGTAAACACATAACCTCCTTTTCAGCGCTTGTCATCTCTGCAGTTCCTTGCTGTTTTTAACGGGGAAGGTGTACAGTAGGTGTAAACACATAACACCTGCGCTTTCTAGTCACAATACAGTTTCTGATTACATTCACCCTAATCTCTCAGGTGCACTGGATGCGCTTTTGGGATTGAAGAGCCTGGTCTATTTACTCATAGCTTGACTTAAATTGAAAGCTTTCCAGCTTTGATGTGTGTTTTTTTTGGTTTGTTTTTTCCATTCCAATTTGCCATACATATATTAGACATATTGTCGCTGTCGGGCATACACTTTGCATCTCCATATTTCATGTTTTCTTTTGGTTTTTTCTTGAATACCCTATAATCATCCACTGCACAGGTGATTAGCCTACCGGTAGTTTTACCAGAGCTTTTAGTCAGCATTACCTGCTTCCACCTCTCACGGCGAGGATGTAGGGAACAGCTGACTTTGAGGTACTTGCCTGCATGTGTCACGGTATTACTTACTCAGTAAGTAATACTTACTCTGTTTCAGTTTATAGATTTTTATTTTGGTTGATGTTTTAACGAATGTTAGAATCCTCTGAATCACATTGATCTAAATTCTCCTGCCCAGAGGGCCAGTTTATTTTATTTATTCAGTTTATTCATTTGTTTGGTCATTCTATTATTGGAAATGTATTTAAGATTTTGGAATCTTTACTGGGCTCCCCTCAGACGCAGCACGAGGTGGAGGGTGGATTCCTTCTGTATGTTGTAGTCAGAAAGGGTGCGGCCGTCTTCCAGTTGCTTTCCAGCAAAGATGAGCCTTTGCTGGTCAGGAGGGATGCCTTCTTTGTCCTGTATTTTGGCCTTTACATTCTCAATGTTATCACTTGGTTCAACCTCCAAGGTGATGGTCTTACCGGTGCGGGTCTACACAAAAATCTGCATGTTTGTGCAATTTGAGTCGATCGCTACTATGAACAGCCGTGAGAGAATCTAGAATATTTGTCTCCAAATTATTCTCAGATCTTTTTATATAACCAGACGCCAAAGCCCAAAGGTTAACTCAAACAGAATTTTACTATTGAACTGGCTGTGTCCCTTTTATTTAGGTGTCACAGTTACAGTATGTCAAAGTTCCTTGTATGGTTGAGAGGCATTGTCAATGGCTGCAGAATTAGAAATACTGGTGCACCAGCCTTGGGAATGATGCAAGTCAGGAACAATACAAGTTTGGAATGCATGCCCCAATTGGTTATGTAATACCTGTTGTCCGTTGTACAGTACCTGTCTGTGTCCCGTTTATGCCCTTACATGGATATCTCTGTATTTTATGCCAATACATTGAGACCCTGACGACATCAATGGATGTCTATCGGTCGGTTTGGCAGTTCTGACAATCTCCATAAATGCATATTATATATGGCATATCGGTCGGATTGGCAATAGACCATATTCACATGGCGGCCATGTTGGCATTTTGTACTGAAAAAGCAGGGTGGCATCTCATCTAACTCTAAATGCACCAAGTCTCTGTGTGTCTGTATACCGGTACGTCTGTACAGTATGTCTGTACGTCTGTAATCCACATACTGTAACTCGAGAACCGTTCGCCCCACCGACTTCAATTTCATGTCACATGTCACTAGCCTTCTGAGGTGTGCATCAGCCTTTTGCTATAAAAGCGACACAGACATAATATGTGGGTGGGGCATTCATTTCCAACTTGCATCGTTCCAAGTAGGCCAGTGCCCAACGGGCACCGCTGTAGAGGATCCAACGGGCACCGCTCTAGTTAACTTAATGGCAAGATGGCCGCCATGTGAATATGGTCTGTTTTGGACAACCGCCCATCTGACCGACTCACCGATGCTCGTGCCGAGTTTGAAGTCGGTCGGACTGATAGTATAATGCATTTATAGTAGGATAACATAGTAACAGTGTGGGCGCTCGGGATGCGCAGGCGGGGGTAAGATACATGTATCTTAACCTAGACAAAATAAATCAACCTTGAACCTTGGTGGTGGACATGTATTGTCCACCACCAAGGTTGATTTATTTTGTCTCCCAGGGGAGAAATTTATCTTGGACACAAAGACCCACAGCATACATAATAAATACATACATTACAGTAGAATACAAAAACAATAGTACACAGTGACTCGTACAGCATATAATAAATAATAAATAAAACACCCAAGCCAATACCTAGTCCTGCCTGGAGTCCTGGACTCCTGGATACTGCAGCTTCGACAAATGCACCATTGAGAATATCCTGCCAGGACCTCTACACCCAGAGGAGTAGAGTGAAGACACAGGGGATCATCAGTAGATCCTAGTAGCTCTGCTACTGTCTGGAAAATGGTAAGAGCATCAGCTCTCTCATGGGGACAGTCTCTATCCACAGGCCATAAGAACTCTGAACACAAACAAGTGATATAAACTGTATTACAGGACTATATTTACTAGGGATGTCCCAATACACTTTTTTCGTTCCCAATCCGATCCCGATACCACAATTTCTGTGTTGGCCGATACCGAATACCGATAACAGAGAATAATATTTATACTGATTAAAAATAAGAAAAGGTCCACCGACCGTAAGTCAAGGGTTGACATTCGTCTAACTTGACACATATGCTATGCTAAGCTTTGACCGTTCAGCTGTGTTGCATTCTTCACACGTTGCACTAAAGTAGGAAACCGCACGGAACATGCGACAAAAGTCTGCAGTTTTTTTTTAATATACTATATATATCGTAGTAGAGTAATGAGCTTTTTGAGCCACTGACTGCACGTTGAGTGTGTGTGTTGCGTGCACGCACGTATGTGTGCTGTGTTATACTGAGTGTGGGGAGAGGGAGACGAAGCCAACTCTATGGACGGAACAGAGCGGAGGTGTTTGTTTAGAGACACATATCTCGTGTTGTGTTTATAGCTATCTAGCTGATGTACCGGTAAATAGGTTTTCAGTGTAATGAGTCCCGGGATGCAGGGATGGTCTTTTAGATGAGTCCCAGGGAGATTCTCCCACTTCAACGACGTTAGGAGTCATATTTTGCCATTTTTACAAATTGCAGCATTTTACTAAGCCTACAACAATTTCTTTGTATTGTTAAATGTTGCTTTTTTGTTTGTCTTTTAAAAGGAGCATAAATAAATGTATACCATTCGTCTACTAACGTTAATTATGTAGCCTATACATGCATATTACATTTGGGGTAGCCTATAAAAAAAATTATAATCAACAACCGTTAATTAACCGGATAATGCCATCGGCTACCCTGCTGGGAAATTAACCGTTACCATCATCCCTACCATCCCTACCGTCCACCACGCACAACATACAACAGTGTCTGTGTTTGTTACACACGATGTGTGTTTCCCATTCCATTGGGCTTGAGCTTGTCATGCTCAAAAAGGTTCCCCCGTCTTTCTGTCGGAGGCCGCACCGTTTAGATGAGAGAGTTGCGACAACTCCGTTCACTGTTTATTCATGACACTGCATGAGTCACGGTATGAGTCAACGCTATATGTGGTTGTCACTCTCTCTCTCTCTCTCTAAACGGCTCTGGTCTCCAGGCTGCGCTCCGCTCACTGCATGTCACCACTCGGCGCTCGTCTCTGAGCAAGATGGCGCCGCCCGTCTGTGTTGTTATTATTACAAACTAGTGGTTCTATGATTCCTACATGGATTTTATTCTTTATAACGTAGGATGAGGTTATTACTGTACATGCTGAGTACAGTAGTGCATCCCGTGGACGCAGAGGTTGTTGGTGTATTGCATCCCATAACTATAAACTGCGTTTTGGGACACAAAACGCACCCTATGTTAATCTCTGCTAGCTATTTATCTCGTGCTGTATTTATAGCAGACTACTCACTCAAATGTGCACTTGCAGCTTGGGCAACTCAAAAGCAATCTCCACATGTTCCATCATTGTATTTTCCTGCCATAGTGTCATCCCCTTACCCCTGTGTCGGATCGCTGGTTAGACTGCCATAGTGTCAACCCCTTACCCCTGTGTCGGATCGGTGGTTAGACTGGCATATTCACAGATACCGATATGACAAATAAGGCCCGATACCGATGCTGTTCGATACCGATACAGTATCAGGACATCTCTAATATTTACAGATTTGCAGATTCTGTTCACATTTTGTCATTGCGTCTGTTTCACTTCCTATAATGCTAAACATGAACCTTGAGTCAAGTTGAGTGAGTGCCCATGTCACTCAGAAAAGGCAGAGGCACAAGTGCAGATTTACTTCACTTCACTCCACTCGCCAGCATTTCCTTCCCCCTGCCCTCATTTATAATTGTTCTTTAATGACTCACAGACAATATGAATAATGAAAGCTGTAGCACATGATTCATGAGCATTGACTACCACCACCAGCCACACTGAATGTGAGAAAAATATATGTGTGTTGCTGAACTTGCTGTTTGGGTTTAGCCCCCCAGAGAAGTGTCCAGACATTACCTGACAATCTCGGCTTTCCTATTTCTTATAGGTATGCTCCTTTATGTGGGATGTCATTGTCAGCGAGTCCCCGTTTACCCTTGCACAGTTATTTGGTATTCAGCACATGGTAGTGAATATTGATTTGCATTTTAGGGCCCGGGCAGAACTCTTGGATGGTGATGACAATATTTCTGCAGGCAATAAGGTGAGGAGATTAAAACTGGGTCCCAGAGAGTGTGGGGGAAAAAATGCCAATGAAGCACAGTCCAGAGCGCTTAGGTTATGAGCTGAAGAAAAGTAGGTTACAGTGGGATGTCATAATATGAGATTTATTCAATGGTAGTGAACAGCAATAATAAGTTTGAGCCAACAATGAAATGTATTGCTTTTTTACAGTACTCACTGTGTGTGTGTGTGTGTGTGTGTGTGTGTGTGTGTGTGTGTGTGTGTGTGTGTGTGTGTGTGTGTGCTGCTAGTGAGTTTGTTTGTAATTTGGTTTGTGACAATCCACATGTACGACATCTGTATTTGAGACGATGGTTTCATTGCTCTCTGAGGCTTCAGACTAGACTTCAGACTTCAGTCTAGATGTCTGTGAGTAAATCCTCTCCACGGGTCACAGGTTCAATTCCCATCATGCCAATGGCCAGTTGGCCTGTCCCGTCAATGTGCACTCACTCACTCACTCACTCACTCACTAAGTTATACCGTGTAAATGGTGCATTTATATAGCGCCTTTATCCAAGGCGCTTTACATAGATTGTGCATTTAACACATTCACCAATTCACACACCGATGCCGGAGCAAGGCACCAACCTCCTGCACATCGGGAGCAATTAGGGGTTCAGTGTCTTGCTCAAGGACACTCTGACGCTAACTCTGGGGGAGCCCGGGTTCGAACTGTGAACCTTGTGGTTCCCATCCGGTCATTATACCCCTGAGCCACTGCTGCGTAAAAGTGTTGGCTTAGCTAAATGGCTGAATGTAAATGCAGAGTTAACCCTAGCCTGGGTTTCATTTTAGATGCTGTAGGCTCTGTAAAGCCATAGGTCTATGTGAATAATGTAGATATACTGAATGTCATGTTTAATGTATGAAATGAATAAATACATTCAACAACGGGAGAGTGTGAGCTCTTCTCAGGCTGAATTGAATGGCACCTCCATTGGGATTGTATTTATTTTGGGGAGGGAGTGAAATTCTTCCACTGGGGAAACTGCACCCTCCCTGTTTCCACTCTGCCCCCTCTGTTGCATAAGCTCACTGAAACGAATTCAAGGCCTGTCCTGACATTTAGTTGCTCTATTACATATGATTGCACAAAACTGTCTATTAAAAATAACATGTGTGTGTGTGTGTGTGTGTGTGTGTGTGTGTGTGTGTGTGTGTGTGTGTGCACAATATTGAAATTATGACCGATTTCTGATTCCAGATTATTTGCAGGGTCATGTCGGCCGATAAGATACGATAATATATTACATTATAATTATATTGAACTCATTGCTGATTGTTTTATTTTTTATTTTTTGTGAAAAAGCCCCCTCTCCCACTAACAGCTGATGCTCTTAAAGAGACAGAGTCTGGCTGAACTTGTTCTATTTTTGTCAAAGCGACCATCCGTTCAATAGTCCATTGAAAATAGCCTGTCTGGGCAAAAATGGCAAGGAGAGGAAAGGAAGCGAACGGCCTGGGGAATATTTCCTATCACGTGATCTCCTGGATCTCTGTGTCACAGAGAGTCAAACGGTGACTCGTAGGTTAGCGAAGAGTGCCCTCTAGCGTTAAAACAAAAAAAACACTCAAAACCTGTGATCGGCAGTGTGGGATTTGGAAGAAAGACACACGTCAAAACACGTGATTGGCAGTGAATGAGTATCCACAATCCCTCAGGACTCTGCTCAGCTGTTTCCAAAGGTCTTGTTAATTGCATTGTGTTCTTTCTCTCAAATTCACCCATATGTTTCTATGGCTTATTGCACATTTTGCACATTTCATCCTTGACCCCTGCATTGCTGCTAGCAGCTATATTTGTTATTGTTGTTGCAGTGAGTGCACAGAACATTGGCATGTGTATTGAAACTATACTTATTGGTGTGATATGCCATGTTGTGCTGCCACAGCATAGTGCATTCAAGCAGGAGCTGTGTGGGACCTTTTTCCTGCACCATACATTCTGTGTGCTTTTTCATCTGCTGTCCTTTCCTCCTCCTATTTATTTGTGACTTCGCCGTAAGATTACGTTTTCAAAGCGGCTCTCAGTGCATGTTAGAAAGTCTATATTTAATGTGCAAGGCAATGCGTCATAAATCTCAAAGGCACTCATCAATTTCCCTCTCCAATGGGAGTCTAAATCACTCAGTGGGTGAAAAAGCTGACACTTCCTCTCTTTGACTGGCCACAGAATGGGAAGGAAGCTATCTGCCGGTGGATTTCTCTGATCCCTGGATCATTTATCAAGCCCCACGGTTCTACTTTGAGATTGCAGAGGAGGAAGATATTAAGCCCCTCTCTACCTACTGTACAATGTAGACAGTACTAGACCCCTCCCCCCCCCCACAGCTAAGAAATTGGTTGATACATTTCATATGCACCCCCAATTCGGCTTACCGTATGCATGACATATTGAAAAAGACTAAAACTAAGGGCATCGTAGTTAGTTTTATGAACACACAATAACGTGTGTGTTGTAAAACCTGTTTTATTTGTATTCCAGTTAGGCCTATGTATTATACTTATTTTTGTGAATTTGTAATGTTAACCAATTTGCAATGCATAGTATATGGTGTTTATACAATATAACACACATTTGGGGTGGTTGTATTCTATTGTATTGTCTTCTAGAGTATGTTTTGCACTCGGTCCGTGTGTGCGTCCGTCCGTCTGTCCGTCTGTTACCATGTCACATTTTGCACACAAACTCCCTGGATTCCAATGATGATTTCATGTTGTCCGTGACCATGACCCAGTCACAAGTTATGACAAGGCCACGGGTCATATGGGGGAACTGACCCACTAGTTGAGAATCCCTCATGTACATTAGATCACAGGAAATGTGGCTAAACCGAACATTCAGAGTCCATGTCTGAAATAATAATGTTCCCCATAATGGGGAATAATACAAACACAAATGGCTTCATTCCAATGCACATTAATGTTGTGACCCCACTGTCAACTGTGGATGCCCTCACGTGTATTCCAGTATATTCAGTAAAGGCATATGCAGTGAGGATGTGGGGAAATAATGAAGGTAATATGTGCGTGTACTGACTTGATTTCTCAACACGTAAATGTTTAACAGTTAAGGCAAGCCTCCTTAATCCATATTCAGAGTTGTATTGATTTGGTGTGTTGCAGATAAGAAAGGAATGTTAAATTCCACCCGAATAATTATTTCTGTGCATCACAGGAATGCAAATGGAATCAGATGTTCATGCACACAATCTGCTCAAGTCTGTTTAAGGCAAAAATCATTGCCTTTATTACATTCTCAACATGTCTTTGCTTCATCTAGAGAGCAAGAGTTATTAGCATTTGTGGCTGATTATTTGTAACAGTTTAGCATATCAAAATCTGTAATCACAGAGTGACACAAGTCACAAACAACAAAATAGTCAGTCAGCAGCCATCATCACTATCACTTACCAGGCTCTCTCTCTCTCTCTCTCTCTCTCTCTCTCAATCTCTCTCTCTCTCTCTCTCTCTCTCTCTCTCCATCCCAGCCCTCTCCTCTGTTCACTTTTTGTATAATTATCTTTCCTGGTTGTCTTTCCTCATCCCCTGTACCTCTTGTTGGTCTTTATCTTTCATTTAGCACACACACACACACACACACACACACACACACACACACACACACACACACACACACACGGTGCTCAAGGTTAATACTTAACGACCCTGTCCCTCTCGAAGAATGCCTGTCATACCTTAGAAGTAACATATTCATATGTCTTTGAAAGGAAATGCATATAGGCTACATAGGGCCACAATGGAAACAATTAAACCCCCAGGGCTTTTTGTGTTGTTATCGTTTTAGCATAGCTTGTGAAAATGTACTTGCTGTACTCTTTGCAATCATGTTAATAATGCAATCAACCAATCAATAAAAACAACAAGCACACAATTATGCCTGCATGGAAGAGAAGTACGCCACTTCTCCAGGCATTTTCTGTGTGCTCAAGCCAAACGGTGGACAAAGCCAGTTCATAATCCATCTTCAGTATTTCATTGTTTACCGACCACTGCTATGGTACATAATCTTAAGTGGGCATAAAGGCAGTGGAATTGCTTCTGTTTCTTCTATTGATTCAAACTAACATTACCAGGCAGAATATTTTTTTCCCTTTCTTTTTCTTAAAAAAAAAAATGCAAATTGAACCTCTCAGAATAACAGCTTAGGGAAACCAAAATCCTTGAAACTTGATTTGTATTCACAGGCAGGGCCCCCAATCTAATCTTTTAGTACGGTGTGAATATATTACGCAGTGTTCCATTGGTGTGTACAGTATAGCATTCTCTTGGGTAGGGACCCTCTTCTGTGTGCCTGGGTCCCCTCTCTCGTGTTTGTTCAGGAAAACCTGGAAGGCCCACATGCCTTGAAGTCAACATGGCTTTTAATGCATGTATTACTTCTACTACCAAAACTGTGGAATGCACTTCCCATTGCAGTCAGAACTGCTGCATCACTCCCAATCTTCCGCATAGTAGTATATATGTATAGTTTCATTATATAGATATTCCACTGTTACTTTCTTAGCTTACGCATGTTTCATGATAAATGCTTTTATGTGATGTATTCCCATGTTTTTGTTCTTGCTTAATGTAAATCGCTCTGGATTAAGAGCGTCTGCTAAATGCCTAAATTGTAAATTCTACAGTATGCTTTGAGAGCAAACTCCTCTGTCATTTGCCTCTACAAAGCTGTATCTGCAATAGATTCAATTAAGAATCTAAAATGTTACATTTCACTGCTGCTTGCCGACAGTCCAAGTGTCTTAGATGGGGCTACCATTGCATTAGACAGGAATATGCATCAGACAATTTGAAGAAATCGAAGAGGATTTTCACCTTTCAAAACTGTTTCCATTTCTATTGGTTGAATTCTACTGTCCCTTCCTCGTGGTTGGCACAATTCTAACTCAATGGTCTGATAAAAAAAGAAGAAAAAAGTGTCCAAAGATGGAATGAGATTCTTCAGCAGAATCACAGCTCTCGGAACTAGTTAAAAATGGAAAAAGTCCATAACCCGAAAGCTGGATTGAGGGGTCTGTGTGTGGCAAAAAACGAATCGATAGACCAAGGAGATGAATCCAATCCCAGCTCATCAGATGAATCCTCTGGGAGCACTCCCCAACACTGCCCACCCATTACTGCTCAATCCTCACCAAATCCCAACACAAAGCCTCCATATCCCACACCAGCAACTAAGCTCCACACAGTAGACCTTGGGTAGACCCCCACACAGCCTCTGGCCATCTGCACATTGTGCACAATATGAAGGCATTGTCATTGTGGTAGGCTAGTGTGATATTTCATTGTGTTATCATCTCCGATTATCTTTATTTTTAATGTTTTTTTGTGGCTTTTGCCTTTTTTATGGAGGGACAGACAGTAAATCGGGAGTCGAACCCGCGGCACACTGCCAGACTGGATTAAGAGCCAAGGTGCCTGGACCGCTGAGCCACGGCCCAGGCCATCGGCGATGATCTTGAACTGACTAGATTGGCTCTCTAAAAAATTAGCTGTGCAATGTGCACAATTAGAACTTGCATTGTTCCAAGTAGGCCTGTGCCCAACGGGCACCGCTGTAGAGGCCCCACTCTAGTGCTGAAAATGTTGAATACTCAAAGTATGCCTTTTAAAGTAAATGTACTTAGTTACTTTACACCACTGAATTTCCCATCACATCACATACACAAGCTAATGGAATACACACATCACTTTGTGGGGTGTTTGGTTAAGAAATTATCAAAAGAAGAATATAACTCAATCTGCTCCAATACAATTTATTCAACAACGTTTCAAGCCTGGGCTCTTTGCCGGTTCAAATGTAATATTTATCACTGTAACATGGCAACTGCATTATCCCTTTCTTTGAACTTGAACACACTATGATTGTGGCAGTTCAGCGTAACATGTGGTTCACAGGCACTCTCGTAGACACACACACACCCTTGAACGGAACGAGTGGGGGATACTTGTGGCTGCTGCATAGCCCAAATACCAGCCATTGTGTAGTTATATATGATGGTATGGAGGCAGCGATGCGAATCGTTTTGGCCTGTGCTAACAAATGAGCTGTCTCAGGTAATGACGGCTCCCATTGGCCGTGTAGCCATAGGGAAGACTGTGGAAAGGGCGTCTGAGTCTGAAAGGTCAAACCACCTTCCAAAACAGGCAGATATGTAAATGTTCTCATAATTACATCATTGTTATTTGTTGGATGCTTGAAGGCGTGTATGTGCCAAATGGCAAGACGGGTCTATAAAAACCAAAGATAGCGTAAATAGGAGATTTTCCCATCACTGTCAATAGCGTTCATGAAACAAACATTGAACTAAAGACATACATTAAACCTGTATATAGGAGGGGCTAGCGCCCCTCAAAAAGAAGAAAATACTGACAATAAATAAATATAACCAACAAGAAAACGAATGTTGAAGGTAAATGGAGTATGTTGCTTAGTTAGTCCTTCCATCAAGCAGAGCCAGACAGAAGAGAGAGTGAGCACCTTTTACAGCAAGCACCAACTCAGTGCAGCTGTCTCCAGCCTGTTAGTTAGAGGGCAGGTGTCACCATATCAAGCTGATTAATGTTATTGTTTTAGGGCTGTCAAATGATTAGAAATTGCAATCAGATTAATCACAGCTTCAAAATTAATTAATCATGATTAATCATCATTCGAACTATTTCGGAATATACAGTGTATATATATATATATATATATATATATATATATATATATATATATATATATGTTTTACATTACACAGGGCTCCTCGATGCAAAAAAATAAGCTATGGGAAGCTAATTTTCGGTTCGTTAACGTGATCATTTTGACAGCCTTATATTTTTTATATGAACATCATATAAAAGCATATTAGTTATGGTTATTTAACCAGTGCATGCCCCATAAACACAATGTTATGAGTGGCCGAGCTGATCATCAGGCAGAGGCTCTGAGCCATTACTGCTACACGTGTGTGAGTGCATGTGTGAGTGCATGTGTGTGTGTGTGTGTGTGTGTGTGTGTGTGTGTGTGTGTGTGCTGGTAAGGATGGAAAAAAAGTGATGACTACATTTATGCAGAAACTCTGAGCTACATTCTATGCAATGCATAAATTCTAAGATTCTGAACCAATGCCAGTGGAAGCATATTGGAAATGAGCAACAAAAATGATAATATTGCCACGTATAAATCCTCAGCTCTGGGGTGATTATCGGCAGTGAACGCCTAGACAGCATGTGGCAGTAAGCAGGGCTTGGCCAGCAAGTGGGGAGGTCTAGCACGCTGAACAATGAGGCCAGCTTGAACTCCACTGCAATGACGGAGCAATAAAATCCACACAACATGACTTAATGTATGGCTTTTCTCACAAAGCTTTGCTTACCCACACACATTTTTTGGATAAGATCAGCACTCCTTCCCTGCACCAGGTCCCTAGACTGAAAGTGTGCGAGGTTATGAGGTAGAGAGTGAGAGAGAGAGTGAGACACACAGAGAGAGAGAGAGAGAGAGACACACAGACAGACAGACAGACAGAAGACTGACTGCTAGCAAGAAGAAGAGAACGGTGATTTTTGTAGTGCCTCTTCACAAATAGCAGGCCCGGGAGTTGATAAAATGACAAGATATTGCAATCACATCGTGGTGCACACAGTTGCACACTCATTGATTTATTGATTGACACGTATAATGCAATATTCAGCAGCACTGTTGATCTTTGAGGGATCCCAAGGTGGGTGGCAAGTTGATCATATGTCCTTTTAGCCTGAAAGGAGGAGGAGGAGGGTCCCCCCCGCACCCGCCCCCGGTTAGATGTATGTCATGTTGATAAGAACCTGGCAGATGTACTGTAGAAGTGTATGAATAATGCATCGATAAAAGATGCATATTCTTCAGCTTGAAGCCGAGAGCCCATTATTCAAGTAGCGTTTGTTGTCACAGACTTCCAAATTGTGTGCACGCGCGCGCGTGTGTTGTTGTTTTTCTTTTTCTCAAGGCAATGCGATAGATGTCGTCTCGGAATGCATCTTTTCAGGTCATAACTCAATATGTATCTTATCTATCTTCATGCCACACAGGTAACCATAAATCAAACACAAGGCTTTTTTGGTAGTGCATATCTGTGTGACTCGCATGGCATCAAATGAGAAATGTTGTGATCAGTAGAGCTGGAGCTGCACAAAAGAGTACTTTAATGGCTTATTAACTTCTTTGATGAATAAATGCAGCAGTGAAAATATAAATGTCGATTTGTTAGAATCTTACACGCAATTTTGTTTTGTTAGAATTGGTTGTAGCCGTTTTAATTTTTGTTTAGTTTTTACACTATAGATGTGTACTGTCATAGTCCCTCTATTACTGTTGGTCTGAGGAGCATAGTGTCACCGTTGCCAGATGTTGAGAATGAAATTATACCTAAAAAAAACCCCCCATCATTTCAGAATGAAGCCGTTATGCTGAAGCAACAAACTTTGTCGTTCTAATATCTGAACTCATTTCTAAAGACGTGTATGCACAGATCAATGCAGTCAATCCAGAGAGTCTTCACTGTGCCAACATCTGTGCTTGGATAGAATTGAATTATTAGCTGAAAATGTATTTCTATTTGCTAAAGAGCTGCATGGGGAGACGTAAGCCATTTTGTTCAAAGTTATCAGTCTGGGATCACAGCCTTTGAGCTTATATTTCCTTGCTTCCTTTGAAACAATTGAAACAAATCTGCACAGAGTGGGATTTAAGGGCTCTGTGCAAGGGCGGCACAATTATTAAATTCAGTATCAATATCAAATTTAATATTCAGTATATCGTCCCCCGACACTGTTATTAAATTCACGTTTTGCGCCTGTGTTATCTAGATACGGAATGATCGTATAAAGACTATAGATTCTCATGTTCTTTGTTTCACTGCAGTTCCATTTTCCTCTATGAAGGATAGACACGCGCACAAACACACACACACACACACACACACACACACACACACACACACACACACACACACACACACACACACACACACACACACACACACACACACACACACACACACACACACTCAACCGGCTGCCTAGCTCAAGAGTGATGCAGCATTTCTTGTACCGAAGCTGTCAGAGGTATATATCATTGGCGAGATTGTTTAAGGCAGAGTATTCATCAAAACAGCAGAACTGAGGTTCTGAATACTGATAATCCAATAGCTCCGGGCAATGACACTTTGGGGTCACAGCCATGGGATCTTAAGATGTTGATCATGTGGATTAGCAAGCTGTTAGACAAGTTATCTTTGTGTTTAGTTTCTATTAGTGGTTCACAGTGGTGGAAAGTAACTCAGTATACATTTACTGAAGTACTGTACTTAAGTACAATTTTGAGGTATTGAGTTATTCCAATTTCCAGTACTTTTATTTCTACTGCACTACATCTCCGAGACAAATATTTAGTTACTAGTGAATTATTCCAAAACATACAGTATAACCACTTCAGCCCTACAGTATATACATTTCGGCCATTTGAAAATAGCCGATCTACAAACTCATTGTGAGCTTGTAGATCTGCTATTTCCAAAAGATTTGTATACATTTGAAATGAGACATTCTGCATGATGAGTACTTTTACTTTTAGTAATTCAAGTACATTTTGACACCAAAACCTTTGGACCCCCATAAGAGAAGATTTCTACGGCTCTAGCAGTGATTCTCAACCATTTCAATTTCAAGGACCCCCAGATTTACATGCATTAGGCTACGGACCCACATTTAATGGCATTTATATCTCTGGGACCCCAATTTATATCGTAAAATCACTGTTAATTTAACTCTAAGAGTGTACAAATGGAACGGGTCCATTTGGTTCCATTTGTACACTCAGAGTTACAGACCCATGAGGGTCTATTTGGTTCCTAACTATTCATTTGGCTGGGGACCCCCTGGAACTCCCTCAAGGACCCCTGGGGGTCCCCGGACCCCACTTTGAGAACCACTGGTCTATGACCACATAACATGTCATACATACTATGTGGTCATAGATTTGTTTGTGAACAAATCTGGGCAAAAGTTAAATATTATCAAAAAGTCTAAATAGTGATTAAAGAAAAGTATTTAGGCATTTCTGTGGCCCACTGGCAGCGATGGCGTGCAAACAAAACTTGGCATTGATCTGTCCAATGGTTGCACACACACACACACACACACACACACACACACACACACACACACACGTACACACACGTACACACGCAGAGCCACATGAAATAAACAGCTTTGATCACATTGAGATATTTCCCTTGCGCGCTTAAAACAGAAAACTCAGCAATCTTGGCCTTGTAGCTGAGTGTGTAAAGAGGCCCCCTGGGAACTGGATGGTCGTCGGTTTGACCTTCGTCTTGCACAGTCTATGTGTTGAAGTGTCCCCAAGCAAGACACTTGACTCCCAACTGCTCCCTGGGTGTTGTAATAATGCAGCGGTTCTCAAACTATGGGTCGAGAGTGCGACTGAAAGTGGCGTCGCGGGAAGGTGCCGTTGGCAAACCAAAATGCGCGATTTAATAACAATATCTATCAATGTGAGCGAACTGGGCAAAACATTTTCCTCGTAATATTGGATCGTGGCATGAAAAAGTTTTTGAACCCCTGTATTATTGGCATCAACTGCCTCTAACACTAACAGTTAGAATGGGTAAATGCAGAGTCACAATTTCAGGTATAACGGCAAATGTACCGTGTGACAAACACCCCAACAACTCAACGACAACTCAACACTTTCATGTAGAGATGCCACCATAATAGCCCAGCGGGGGGAGGGGGTTGTCAATGCCGGGAGCCTGTCTTGTCCTCCTCATGCTTTCTGATATCCTGAGTGTTACACTGCGCGTATACACTGTGTCTGTGGAAGAGGAACACATCTGACACGTCCAATATGTGACTGAGGCTCTACAGCGCTTCCGGAGAGAGGGGGAAGGAACTGTAATGCAATCTCATTTAGTGAGGACAAAATGTGTTTGATCTCCTTTCCCAAACACTTTCATTTGACGACAGACAGAAATGGCCACAGTGTGGCACAAAAATGTGGAGGCCCCAAACCTCCCACACAAATCACGGTAAGAGGTAAGGAAAGAATGAAAGAGGAGTGCGAGAGATTGTGATAAAAGAAGGATATGAAATGGAACACAACCACCTTGAAGACTACTAGTCATTGTGTGGATTCCTGTACAATTCTGCATCGAGTGACCTCGTTACATATAGCTATGGATTTTTTGGATATCCCCCCCCCCCCCCCTACACACACGCACACACACACACACACACACACACACACACACACACACACACACACACACACACACACACACACACACACACACTCTCTCTCTCTTCTATACCAACCTTTGTCTCTATGGCGACCTTCTGCCCGGCACATCATATGTTCCCCTCTTTGACTCTTTGCCACTCAGAGCTTGTAATTGTCAGTCGCTCAAGGCTTTTAAAACCATCAAAGGGCTACTCTCTACTGTGTATCCGGGGGCCGCCTGCATGACAGTATATCTCGTCTCTCATCACAAATGCATGGAGGCTGGAGGGCCTAGCCTGTCAGAGACATTGGCCCCCTCCAAGTGCTAATCCGGCCCCTCCCGAGGATTGGTGATGGTGTTGTTCCAACCAGGCTAATTATTCTGTGTAAACCACACCAGGCTGGAAGATAGCCTGTGTGTGTGTGTGTGTGTGTGTGTGTGTGTGGGGGGGGGGGGTATAATGATGCAATGCCCGTTTCTGACTACACTGTTCCATCTGTCCCCCTCCTGCCCAGCTGCGCCACGTTAAACGACTTCCTAGATTTCTTCCTGCGCTCCTCTTGTGATAACAGCCTTTCTTTTGGGAGCAGCACTCATCGTTCTCATGCTGCAATCAATCCAGTGCGTTCCGTCTGGAGGAGCCGGTCCCCCACTCTAGTCAGCCACGATGGTGGTGATGTCACGGCACACATTTTACACTACCCCTGGAGCCTTGGCTGTTCCGCCTCCCAAGGGGGGGAACAGATATATTAAGGAGGTCCCCCGTGTTCTCTCGGAGATGTGCTTCCCCTGAGGGTCTGGGCATAGGGTGGGGACTGGGGGGCGGTGTGAGGGGGGGGGGGGGAGTTGTGTCTGGGTGCTGGGGAGGGGTTGGTAGGAGCCTCTCTTGATCCCATGGCGATGGAGAGGATTTACGGTGGACTCTTGTGATTAGCCAGCGGGGAAATGGGAAAAACAGGGCAATTCAGCTGCCAGCACTTCCACTACTGAGACATATCGCACACACACACACACACACACACACACACACACACACACACATTTAAGATGTTACGATTCTCACACATACAGTACATGCACACAAAACACTCACTGGTGCACAAAGCTGACGAGTGCATGCCATGAGCAGACACGCACTGTATGTTCAAGGTTGTACTTTATTGGTACATCTTGTGTAAGTACTGTAAGTAAAACTTATTTTTGTTTGGCTTCCTTACAGACAATGTAGCAGCACAGATAGCATAACATTCAAAACAACAAAACCACAGCAAACAAGAATAAAGGGTGCAAGAGCAATCAAAGTGTAAAAATAATAGTAGCATAATTATGTGCATGTTTTCCCTGTAGTTGCAAAGTTATCTAAATATTTTGTGAACAGCTTCACAGTACTGTAGGTTATAGTCCACAACACAATTTCGTTTGAGAAGGAGCAATTGAGGCTATGTTCTATATACTGTATACAGCAAATTTAGTTTAGAAAGGTGCAAGAAAAGATCACGATAGTGCAAAAGGAGGGCCAGGGGTGGGGGGGATAGTGGGGGGATAGCGTTTTCCTTTGCCCGGTTTCGCTTTGGTTCTTATCAGTTCGTTCATGTTTAATCTGATTGTACCGTATAATGTGCATGGTCATGCATATTGCATACATGCATACTGTAAATGCAATATTACAAGTATACTCACACACAACCGCACAAACCTGCATGCATAGCCATCCATAAAAACAACACATTAAGATTGCAATACAAAACAGATTCTTCGCTGCATTGATGGGAAATGAAAGTTATCTAAATTTCATATTTTCTTACCTTTGTTTTTAGTCTAAACAAACTTGAAAATTAGTATGTATTATGCACAGATACTGTGCATAACGCTGATCTTATAACAGTCCCATAAGTCCCGTTCAGCCTTGAAGATGAAAAGCAGTTATACTGTATGATTATGTATATCTTCTTGTTAACCTGTCTAATTAATACAACCTATAACTCCAAGCAATACAAGTACTTCATCCTCCACCATCAAGGCTTGTTTTATGTCATCCTCACAGTTTGTCAATATTTACGTTTCTGTTTGTTTGTAAAAAAAAAGAGAAGAAGAACCAACACCATTTGGATTGATGAATGTCTGGTGTCCCAGTGGGCTTCCCACAGCTCTGCTCATGCTGTATTTCTGGCAAAAAGCAATTAAATGGACCACCTGTTTTCTCCACTCCTTCTGGCTCCACTGTAATTGGAAACCTCTGGTTTTCCCACTACATCTACTGGTGCTGGTCTTCACTACATCTGGTGCATGTCTTCACCACATCTGTCTACATGGTGCTGGTCTTCACTGTATGGTGCAAGAGCTTTATAAACAGTCAGGGATATCTTAAAGATAGGGTCCGTGATTGTTTTTCCACCCTAAAACATGATCATTAGGTATTGTTATTATATACTGTAACTAAGGAGCGAGATGTACTGTCACCTCATAAACACAAAGAAATACAACATACAAAAATCACAGCACACCATCTTTAAAATCAACAGTACTGGCAGCCAGTGGAGAGAGGCCAGGCGGAGGTATAATTTAGTACCCGTCAACGTTTTAGAGCAGTTGTACGCGGGGCAGGGAGGATGGACTAATTCCATGTTGTGTACAGTCAGTGATTGCAGTAATCTAAGCCGACTGATATGATCAGTCCTGGTCCTGGACAAAGAGAAACGGGTTGATTTTTGAGATTGTTCAAATTATGAAGAAACTGACGCATTTACCCATTTGTCAAATTTCACAGGTGAATCAAATAGTACTCTGATGATTTTGGCATGGGGTTTGACCAGAGAATACTGAAAATACAGTAATACAGTAAATGGCATGCTGGCCCTCTCCTCCTACACATAACAGAAAATAAACATCATTAGGACCAAATACCAACCAACTAAACAAATAGAACAAACAAATGACCACAAGCATAGTGAAGGGGCCATCAGAATAACTATAATTATACAATAAGCAGATTGAAATGCATTCCAATTATGTTTTATACCACATTGTAGAGCCAGGCTTCACAGAAAGTGTCACCAGAAAAAAGGAAAATATATTTCAGGCAATTCATATTTCATTCCAAGTCCAGACAATTAGATTGCCCTGGAAACAATAACAGCCACAGAAATTCCAACTTGATTTCACTCTGTGGCCAGTGAGACCCTGTAAGTGCTCAATTTCATGGTCGGTCAACTCTTGTGCTTCTTTCAAATCTGATCTTGGCGAGTGTGAAAGCTGCAACGCTTTGCTCTCTTTCAGAGGAGGCAGAAAATGTTAATGAGGCCTAAAGTGTGTCCGTTGAAAAGGTTAATGGCCGTGTGATCTCTTTAGGGGTGACATTTTGGTAATGTGGACACTTGAATTGGTATAAAAAAAGAAGCATGTTGCTGACCTGCACTTCCGCGAGATCAAACCCATGAATTTGCAGATTACGCAGCCTCTCGCCGATATATGTTTTTGCATGCGGTGCTTCTTCGGCAGTTAAAGTGCAGCGATATTAAGCAGTTGCGACCCGATGTGCTTTCATCATGGAGATAACAAGATCCCACAGTGTGGTAAGGGATATGATATATACCGTAAATCCCGGCCTCTATTTGACCTAATTAAGAGGAGTGATAAAAAGACAGAAGGAATGTTATAGCGTCCCCATAGCACCCCCAAGAAATTAATTAACTTCCTCACACGTTTCATTTTTAGAGTGAATACAATTGTCCGACTGTGTGACATTATCTGGTCCTATAGTTGTTAGATTCTTTGTACCATTTACGTATTGATCTCTGTGGGTTACAGTGGTGATCTAGCAACCAACCAGCGGTGCATGAGGTTTCTTTCTCTGACTCGCTCTGTGTGGTTGTGAGTAAATACATGCGTGTGTGTGTGTGTGTGTCTGTCTGTCTGTGTGTGCATGTGTGCGTGCGTGTGTGTGTGCGTATGCTGTCTTGGATTCCCACACTGACCCCTGTCATAATGTGTTACGAGCAGTGCATACAAATTAAGGACGCATGCAGTGCCTCTCGGTTAATTGAAATGTACGGTTCGCCATGCACAGTTCAATGCGCCCGTATGAACTGCATGCAACTTTTCAGTTTTGCAATTAAATCCATCGTTGTGCATGAGCGTCTGTGTCCTGAAGATATCGAGTCCCCATGGGTTAATCCCGCTGGTGTTGCTCGCCAAAAAAACCCAGCCGATCCACAAGCATCACGACACGTTTGTGAGCCTGTAGAATATTCAACAAGTTAATACACGAGCATAATGATTAGTTGCCATGTGACATTGTTGTTCTCTCCACTCATAGCGGCCTGGAGCTCATTAAAAGTTGTTATTTCCATCGGACCAGTTGCAAGTACTCCATGAACGCAACGACTGAGAGCAAGCATTACACATAGACGAGCAGCCTCATGTCACGGTGAAAATAAGCATCATATAGCACAGACTATGGGTCCAAATCTATTTAGGATCGGATCCAATCTTAATCAGCGCCGTGTTGGACCGGGTCCAAACAGTCCAATCCTTCTCTGCTCCGTTTCGGACCAGATTCAACCCTTCTCGGGGGGGCCGGGCGGGCGTGGCAAATTAGAATGCTTCTCGGCTCCGTTCGGCTCGGTCCAGAAATCACCGGCACCATTTCGGACCGGGTCCAATTTTATGGAACCATGCTACCCTCTAGTTAAGTACGGTATAAGGTATGGCCATATTATAGATTTACGGAGTACACCTCGAATGGGTCACAGCCACAAAAGAAGGGTTAGACAGACGAATGTCTTTGGTCAGCCTCCACTGCCACACTTTATCTCTCTCTCCCCCTTTCATCTACTCTGCAGAGAACTTTCTTTAGAGCTGCTGCAGTGCGCTCTACATCCCAACCCCCTCCATCTTGCCCATCGCTGCATTAGCTACAGGCAGGGTCAACAGCAAGCGTTCACCAAAACGTCACCGGTGTTACTTACATTTCTTGTGTTCTGCTGCCAGGTCAGGGTCCTCTCGCGCTGGGTCCTGGTCCGAGGTCTCGGGTTGGCAGAGGGGGGCGGTTGATTGAGGGGACGAGGGATGGGGGTTAGCAGAGGTTCAGGTCCTGCATTGTGTGGTCATGACTCCCAACACTGAACCACTGTCCGTCACCATGGCAACCCCTTGAGAGGCTGCCTGCATCATTTCCAGTCATTATAGTAAATTATAGCACAATTGATGTCTTCTTACTCGCCCGGCCATTTGGCTTATACTGGCCGGGGCTTTCGATGTCTATCAAAAGAAAATCTAACAAGATGTGAGTTTGATATCGCAATTTGGTAAAAAATGAGGATCCTTCGGTTATTCACCTTCACAGGCTTCGTCAGAGCTGAATGAAAAATGTATCTCAGATTGAAAAGGAATCGGAATGTGCTTTATTGTCACATCACAGTTTTACAGATAAAATGTGGGTGAAATGAGTTCCCCATCATGTAATTTTTTTCTAAGAAAAACAAAGAAGTGGAAGGAGGGTGGGGTGGGGTAAGTAGATCAAGGCAGGAAAATATAGAAAGTTTGAGCGCTTTTCCCACAAAAATAGTACAGGTAAAAGGTTTTCTTCTGTGTGCGTCTTAGATACACACACAATGTTGCTATTACCGGTAAGGTTAAAACCCTTCTGATGAAGACATTACCAACTCACTCGGAGTACATTGGTACAACATTGTAAATGTAAATGACGTTTTTACGTATAGGTAGCCAAATAAGCCAATGCATCTTACAAACACTATACTAAGAAAGCCTTACCGTACTTGTGCATTAACTCTCTTTAAGTGCATAATTCATTTATTATTCATTTATCTATCTTACCCCTTTATCCCTAAACTTATTTGCCTTTTTCTTTACTATTTTAAAACATTTTCAAATGGTTCAAATAGCTGATCTACAAGCTCACAACATGTTGATGTGATAGATGTGATAGATTGGATGGTTGAACTATTTAAAAAATAAAAAAAATAGTGAAGAATGGCAAATATGTTTAATAATAATAATGGATTGCATTTTATTGCGCTTTTCTATGCACTACGTACTTACTCAACTCGCTTTACAACGGTCCATTCATTCATACATTGGGAGGTGAAGCGGCGAACAGTCAATGCCTGCATCCTCACTTCCCACATTCACACACCAATGGTGGCAACCGCTGGAGGCAAGGTGGGGTTCAGTGTCTTGCCCAAGGACACTTCGACATGAGGACAGGAGGTGCCGGGATTCGAACCGCCGACCCACAGATCATTGCATGACCTTCTCTACCTCCTGAGCCACAGCCGCCCCAGGGATAAGGGGTGGCACAAGATGGGGCCCCTAGACTCTTTTACATAATTGTATTTACGTTTTTGGCTTACCACCATGCAGTATAATCACTCATCTGTCTAATTAAAAAGACATATCAGTGTAAAAGCATCAAAGAACAATGCTAAATGAAAGTTTAGGAAAATAAACTCAGGAAAATTGATCGTTGAGTTGTGTGTGTGCGCGCGTGTGCGTGCGTGCGCATGCTCTTCTCACCACATCTAATTATGTGCAAAGCAAACACTTCTCTGAGACAATTCAATAGTTTGCAGTAATTGATTCTTCCACCTGAGGGCAGTGCTTTCTATCTAATATCAGATCAATCTGATTCACATCTTCAATTTAACCACAGCCTTGGGTTTGCTTTTAGTTTGAACTCACGTATTTCTCGCTAGTTTACCCCTCTTTGCCTGAAAGCAGTTCAAAGCACTCTACTGCAGCTTCCACTCTATCCCCCGTAGGATAACATTAATAAGAAAGATACACTGTGCTCACAGACTGATATCTGGAATCTCTCTGTAGTGCTGTATCGAATATGAATCCATGAATTATCAGTCCTCTGCACCTCGCTATCACTGTATGTAACAGTGCTCGCCAGGCGGCATCGGAAGTCAATTTCATAACAGTGGAGCTGTAGAGGCTGTCACAATGTTCTGTGGGGAGAGAAAACTTCTTAACTCATTTTGGGCGGGAACCCCTTTTGGTGTTAGCATCATGTTATGCTTTAGCTTTTGAAAAATAGCAGATCTACAAGCTCAGAGCGCGCCACCGAGTAGAGCGCTACGAGCTTGTAGGTCTGCTATTTTTGAAAAATCGTGAAAATGCGGCACAAATCATTGAATATATATTTCAGAGCGAACATTTTTAACTAAAATATTTGCTTCTGGGGGGTCCCTGGAACTACATATTTTGAGATGGGGGTCCGTGGCCCAATAGAGATAATTCTGGGGGTCCTTGACATGAAAAAGGTTGAGCACCACTGACATAGAAACATAGTTTTTTCAGAAAGATGTTAGGATTTAGAAGCCTTTTTTTAATCGAACTCAGTCCAAAATTGGTTAAGATATGGAATTTGCAATTTTAGCTGACATTCCTATCTTACAATATGTTGAGCAGCAGGTCATTCGGGGACCGACTCCACTATCTCTCAGTTGAGAGACAGTATTGAAAACGACCTAGACTTCTTCTTTTTTTGGTCCTGCATCACAGCAGAAAGAAATGTATGCCAACCCTATTTATAGTAAACGTTTACAACTATCCATTATGTTGCCACATTCAAAGCTCTGCCAAGGCATGGCACAGAGGCTACACAAAAATGAAAACGGATGTTAAAATAACAATAACATGAATGACTTTAATTTTCTTTAACACTGTTGAAATTTATCGAACAGTAAGTTGAAAACTTTTTGACTACAGCTTGTATTCAGTTCTGGGCTGTCATTGATTTTTAGAAGTTTTTTTTTAACGTGAGAATCCACATATCACAGTGCTCTTTGACATGCTTGCAAAGTATGTTTTTTGCCTGTTCCCTTTTCAAAGATGTTCCGTTATAGATGTTCAATGGCATTGAGGTCTGGTGACTGTGGGAGGGAAAGCCGTACAACTCAGCAATTCCTTGCTGCTCCTTGCACTTAAAATAGCACTGGTAAATCTTTGATGTGTGTTTAGGATCATTGTCCTGGAGGAAAATGAATCATTTTCCACGGAAAGTTAAGCCCGAAAGAATGGCAGTGCACTGTACTATAGACTGATACTTCACTTTTTATATCATTATTCTGTACTGTACTGTACTGTACTGTCTGTAGGTGTTATGCGCCGTTTCATTAAGCGTTCATGTGGCCGTCTCCTCACATATCCCTGCATTACGATTACAACTGCTCACTTTGAGTGAGCTGTAAACAATTAAGGCTTTCTTCCAGTCTTCGAGGATGGGATTTCTGTCTTTATGCCCAAAGCTTTGACTAGTGCTTTGAAAACGGCTGCTAGGGAATATGGAACCATTATCGTTTTCCACTGTAGTCAAAAAGCGTGGATGCTGATCTGTCTTCTAAATGTGTTGCTCGCAGATGGTGGGTCGGCTAAGGGCCACATAGTATTGACTGAATCGTGCTGTATAACTATTTATACTGTGTACATGCTTGAATTATTATTTGTCCAAACACGTGTTTTGCATGCGTTTTATTCTTGAATAACAAATGTGCATGTGTACAAAGAGTGTGTTCCAAACCGAAGCATGGCTCATGCAGGTTTTTAAATGGACTTGGACAGAATGCAGCCTAGTGTAACGGGAAATCAGAGTCACGTAATTCTATTAATTTAATCTGTCACTACCAATCTGTACGGACCCAGTGTGTACACAGAACCATATGGTGAATGTGGTACAACTGGGAACAGCAGTGTACCAATATAAATAGCCAGTGTTGCCTGAGATCATATCGGCCCCACTGGGCCTGACAACAAATCTGGCAGCTGATCTTTGATTGCTGTGTTGGCATTTTTCCTTATTTTTTTGTCCTGTTCAATAAAGACATTTTTTTTAAATGTCGTGAACAATATTGTACTTACATTTTCATCATGGCTTACTTGTGATCAAGATCATGTTGTTTCTATTATTGCATTACTTTAGTGTTGGCGTGTTGAGCGGACCAAGTTAGTATACTCTCTACTGAGACCTGGTCATACAGTACGTACTCTATTGTCCTGAATATAACACTATGTTTTTCCCCCAATGGAAATATCCTTACAAAACAGGGTCGTATTATAATCAGGGACTAGACAATTTGACATTGAATGTTCTTTTTCACAAATTAATCTTGAAAAATGGGGGTCGTCTTATAATCAGAGTCGTCCAGGTCCTGACCGTGCTTGCTGGGCTATACAAGGTAGAAGTAGAACATGCAGGACACATGAATGTGCCTTATTTGTTTTTTACAACACGGCTTTACTGCATCGTCATTTAATTTGACTCTTGACTTCTCTCACAAAATTGTCAGCAAACATGTGTGTAGCCCATTGGTAACTTGTCTGCTGAAACAAAGGACATCTCCTATAATGGCCTAACCTAAAATGCTTCGATCCTAATCGTCCCTTGATGCAGAACTCTCAGACACATTGCACTGCACTGTGCAGGGACGTGGGAGGATCGCTTTCCAAATGTCAGACTTAAAGCCAGAAAGGATTACCCTCCTGTAGGTCAAAAGTGTCTGATTTAATGAAAGTTCTGAACAAGAAATTAAAATGCTAATTACAAGTGTTTCGACAATAGAGCGATGACACTCTTGGTGGTTTGAGGAATGGCGATAAGTAGGGACTTGGCTTCATAATCCTGACGACCTGCCACCATCTGCACTCAACGTCAGCCTATGAAGGACCCTTTTCTGGTGGCCCTCTTAACAGCGGTGTAAAGTAACTTAATACATTTACTCAAGTACTGTACTTATAATCGTAGCCCTAGGCTAGGGTACTAAAGGTGCTAACTACGTACATGTTCGTAGACAACCGTATACTCCATATATGAAAGCGGCGACCTTTTAGTATTGCTCGGGTTGCTATGGAGAGCCTCCGTCCTCGCCATCTATGGGATTTTTAAAGCCTTGAATCTTCGAGCGCTGTCCATGGTGAGCTGTCGCACATCCCGACGATCGTAAATGATTTGTCTCCACACAACTCTAATGTATAATGGCATAGTGGCATTATAACATGGCATATTGAAAATGATTGGTATTCCCCTTTAAGACCTATATTGCTTCCTTAACCCCATTTGGACCTGCTGGAACACCTATTTGATGATATACCTTTCAATCCGGTAACGCCTTTTTGTAACATTAGCTGTTGCTATAAAGAGACACACACACACACACACACACACACACACTCACACACACACACACACACACACACACACACACAGTTCGAACCCAAGCTCCCTCAGAATTAGTGTCAAAGTGTCCCTGAGCAAGACACTGAACCCCTAATTGCTCCTGATGTGCCTTGCATGGTTTGAATGGGTGAATGTAATGCAATGCACAATCTATGTAAAGCGCTTTGGATAAAGGCGCTATATAAATGCACCATTTACACAGACTCACTCACGCACGCACGCACACACACACACACACACACACACACACACACAAGAATTGGTCTCGGGTCTAAATGGGTTAAGATCTACAGTTTTATAGGCAATTCACACTGAGACGGACTGAATCTGTTTCATTGGAACCGTTTCCGAATACGGTTGCCTGGTCCCTTGATGGCCATGATTCACATTGCCCGAGACCCGGGTACACTTTGCATAACACACTTTAATCCTCCAGATGGCGGTGTGCTTGATGGCTGGCGCGCCCGGACACTGACCATCAACTCTGCGACATTGTCTCAAACAAATACAGACACACATTGCATTGCCTCTTTGGCTCTTTGCCGTTATACTACTTCACTGTCAGCCTGCCTGCTATTCACTGTGTCAGTCAGTTCTGTGCTCCAGTGTCGTGTTTGATATTAGTTTGCTATGGATTCTACTATTATTTAGTTTTACTTTGGAAACTATGCCAAGCAAAGCCCAAGAGCCATGTGTAGTCCGCAGAATAAGATCAGCGCGTACTGCACGTATATGCAGATTCAACAGGAGACAGGCGGGGTTGAGAAATGCGCTGGTGTTACGCGTCGTGCAGCGGCTGTGTTCTTTTTTGTTGACGCATGGCTCGTCGACTAGAGATTATGTCACGTTCTTAAAAAAACAGTCCACTTCCTTCTTTAGGTACGCATGCATTCACATTGGAACGATCCGTATCTGAATACACTTCAGCGGTCCAGAGACCCGCCCCCCCATGCGGTCCCGGGGACGGTTGGGCAATCCGCTCCCGGGAACGGTACACATCATTCACACTACCATAACATCTGCCAAGTGGTCCCTCACATTTGGACTCTCATGTAACGCTGCTATTGTATGTATAATGATTACATGTACGGTACCTCTTTTGATATGAAATGGTGGTTGTTCAAAATGTGAATTTCCTTGGCACTTCCTCTCGTCAACGGAGCGACAGTGCAACAGCAGTAGCACGCTGTAAATCGTAATAATTCCAGAGAGCTCTCTGTTGGAAGCGTAGCAGCCATGCTGGTAAATGTGATTAACAAGAGCATCTAGCTCCATAGCAAACACCCTCTGGTGGTGCTCCAGGCAGCCCATAATACCTCCACAGAAACCAGACAAAAACACAGTTTAGTTATATTGAAATGTTAACACCTGCGGTGAGATTGTCCTCTTTTAACCTTGCTGGAATGCAGGGCACACACTTGCATGCTTCAATCAAATCTCTATAAACACAATGGCCACAAAGCAGTCCTGTGTCATCAACCACAAAGCTCCTGCGACCCATTCATAGATATTTCCGTGCTTTTTAAGGTTAACAACTTGTCTGACGTGGTGGGACTCGTCAATTCCTGAGACTTTGATCACAAAGGCCAGAGTCTTTCTTTCAAACCGGTTGTCATATTGACAGATGAATGTACAGCTCTAGCCTGATCTTGTGACATTGTCATGTTCCTTTCTGTAAATGTGTCACGAGTACAAAATAGCACGTACAGTATGAAGCTAAAGACGCTGTCTGTCGGAGACTATAATGCATCTAGACAAAGAGTTTGTTCTCTTAAGGGAGAAGTGTAGCCTAGATCGGAAGCCGCATGACATGAATTAATAATGCAGTGTTAAAGAGAACAGAGAGCATTATGGAGGAATAATAATAAAACGGAAAACGAACCCTCTAGGCCAGATGTTACGTTTGAAACCCAAAGTAAATTTGTCAAATAGCTAATTCTCCAGATGGAGGAAATAAAGTACCGCACATCCAGGGACTGCTTTATACTTGCAGTGAATAGGCGATGTTCTGCAAATGATTATCATAACAAACATGCCCTTTCCACCCACAGAGGGTATTTTGCCGCTACTCATTCTCATGTTATTCTCATTCACACACACACACACACACACACACACACATGCGCACACAGGCACACACACACACACACACACACACACACACACACACACACACACACACACACACACACACACACACACACACCTCTATCTAATATTGAAAACATGTGCTCCATTAACAGTCAGATATGGATCACAACGGACGGTTGTTTAATACTTTCCGGTATTGAATTGGTATTCACAGATGGGTTTTCTACCCAAGGAGAATTTATGATACTCAATGAAAGGGAATTTTCAGAGACACACAGACATTTTTTTGTGTCCCTATAAAGTGCACACTGCACAGAGGAGTTCAAAAATGAAACCAATAATATTAAGTGCTAGAATTAAAATGTTCAACATTTTGTTCTTGTATAGAGAGAGAGCGAGCGCTGACATTCAGCTGTCTATTCATACTTTATTTACCCGGTCAAGATGCAGTATCCTGAGCTGTACAGGTATTCAGTTACAGGCGTCGACACTTGGGCAGGCTCGACACCTGCACTATCCTAGTCTGTGCCACTGAACAAAAGGTTAAGTGCCCTGCTCAAAGGCACAGTAGCACTTGAGTTAAATGATTTCATCAATCAATGACATATCTCCCAAACACTCCAAACACCTGTTGTGCTCTATACAGTACACACATCCATTCAGATACAGCAAATACCATGATAGTCTGAGAGCAAGGACGTACAGTATGTTTTACAGAGCAAAGAACAGATGGATTACACGCTGAACTTCTGTACATTTAGTGGATGTCAAACCCCCAAATTGACATTTATCAGCCTGCGGACCCCCATTTGTACTGTTTTTCAACCGTTTTCATTTCAATGTCCCACAGTTTGACATGCATTAAGCTACGGACGCCAGCATTTCTATCTCTGGGACCCCAATAGACCATGTGTTCCATGTGTTCACTCTCAGAGTTACAGACCCATAAGGGTCCATTTGGTTCCTACAACTATCATTTTGCTGGGGACAACCTGTAACTCCCTCAAGGACCCCCTTCTGTCTCGTCACGTGTCCCTTTTAAAGCGTGCAGAGGAGAAAATGAACCAAATACTAATAATTAATAATAGTTGCTAACTAGGGTTGTCCCGATCGGATCGGGTGATCGGAAATCGGGGCCGATCACGTCAAATGATCGGAATCGGATCGGGAGCCAAAAAACGTGATCGGGACATCCCTAGTATTAATATTATATCCATATCGTAATATTAGACTGGAAATTGTCTGTGATTTGGCATATTGTACTATTGTGATATGGCATAAACGTGTTCTATAAAATATAAATATCAGATTGAGAAAAATCGTTATCGGCCGATGCTCAAAATCAAATGATCGGAATCGGATCAGGAGCGAAAAAACGTGATCGGGACATCCCTATTGCTATTTAGAATTGACATTTTGTCCTCATGGCCCTGGACATTCCATTCTGAATAACATATCTCTCTCTCAAAGCTACAGTAGAAGGCAGAACATTATCATTGTGCAGCTTGCCAATAATGTGGATACTGACTTTGTAAGACTTTTACTGTATTTTGACCTTTTACATTATAGCATTGGGATGTATTATGTGAAAAAGAAAATAATTATAAAAGAGACACACTTAAAGCAAAAGCTTTATAGATCCGAACACTTCCCTGCTGCCATGTCTGAGATCTAAGACATACTGTATAGGTTTTACAGAGCAAAGAATAGATAGCTTGTATGCTCTGAAATACTGTACAATAACCATCACAGCCAACTGTACAACACCCATCACATCCAATTAACTCCATCTACCGGTAGTCTGTTCTCCACCGGTGCACTGGTGCATCCTTCCTGTCTCATAACTTAAATAGCAGACAAGTGCAATAAATGTTGTACGACGTTATGACAGTGAGATCTGTATCCTTAATTAAAATTTAATCCGACAGAAAGGGAATGCTTTTGAAAAGTACATTCATTGCACAGGGGCGCCAAAAGTTCATCCAAACTTCACGCCGCCCCTGATCCACGTGAGGTAATTAAATTCAGTTCAATCGGTTTATTGTCAATATTGACATTCTACCTGGCGTAGCTCAGTTTGTGCAGAACTGTTACAGATGCATGATTTCGCCTCCTTCAATTTCCTCACAATCCCCTGCCCACAGGTGGAGAACCACTGCATTTGAGTCAGGGCGTCATCAGATAGACATAAACAGAAAGCCACACGTTGGAGCGTCTAGCATCGCTAAAAATAAATGAATGTAAGTATTTTCCATGACTGGTGGATGATGTTACTATGACAAATGGATGTGCAGTGGCACTCCAATGAGGCCAGTCTCAAATTAACGAGCATCGTCATTACAAGACTAAATTGAATGGCTTCTATTACAGCATGCTTATAATGCCAATTATCGTCACGGGTGGTCGCAACTGGCAATATTGAGTTAAACATTGAAATAGATTAAAGGCATTTTAAATGTGTCATCAGATCCTATAGTCATTGAGCTTCATCTCATCGTTGCTGCCGATATGGTCAAATCCACAATTGGTTTCCATTTGGAAGATCCCACTGCCACTGTTCCCAAGGGAAGCTTTTCTTCATAGTCACTGTATTTTGTTCTTCTTTTCTTACCACCAAGCTTGGTGTTGCTGGACTTGATGCTTGTTTTTGCTACTGTTGCTGCCTGCAGCCCTATGAATTCAGGGAACAGATCAGAGGCGACAGACTGACACATACATTGCAGCGTACATTCACAGAATAAATACATTGCAGGCTGGAGCAATGTCCCGGTGTTGTACTGCAAACAATTCTACAAGAATTCCTCTATACTGTACATCTACTTGGCAGCTAACATATAAATGGGTTTAGAAAGAAAAATCTCTTAAGCCAGTGATTCTCAAATCTAGTATCAGGTGACAGACTCTGCATTTGAAAAGAGCTTGTGCCAGGGACCCACCTGGCACAAAGGTTGCATGCTGAAAATAGCCTATCTACAAGCTCACAATGATTCTGCTCACACTGCGACACGTTATTGTGATTTTGTAGATCAGCTATTTTAAACACACAACCAAGCATAAAATTACTTGTTTTTTAGTTTCTTCTTCACAAGTCCTCCCTAACATGTTGACGAAATTGTCAGTTTAGTTTGACTTTTCATCAGTGAAAAATACTGTATAGTCAAAAAACATTTTTCGTCATAATTTTAATTCACAAAATCAACACTGCACAGTATAGGCCTTGTGTATATAAGCCAGTACGTGCTATATCGTTTGACCTGAAACACTAAACACTGCATCACAGTGCATAACGCAGATGGTCGTTTGCAGAGACCAAAAAAACAAATAGGCAAACGCCACCTCATTTAACACGTTTTATACCCTCTTTTGCATCTTTATGATGTTAAAATGTTTTCCGTCCTCATGTTTCGCTGTATACCCAGAGACCCCGTTTTATGAGACACATTGATTCCCATGACAGGCTGATTATGCCTTACTGTTGCTCTTGCCAAAGGGAAGAGAGAGAGAGAGAGAGAGAGAATTGATCAATGTAGTGCAAGCATGGGGAGGCCTAATAACTTCATATTAATCCATTTTGGCCTGACCTCAGAATAAATAAAAAATCTTCTAAATCCTCCAGTTTTCTGAAATAAATATTTTCACGGTTTTTCAAAAATAGCAGACCTACAAGCTGTAGATCTGCTATTTCTCAATAGCTAAAGCATAACATAATGCTAACACCAAAAGGGGTTCCCGCCCAAAATGAGTTAAAGTAAAACTGAGGAAACGATGGCAGATCAATGATTTCCATTCTCCAGTGTTTGGATGTTTTTCCACGGAACAGGTTGTTTTTGTGGGGTTTGTTTTTGTAATAATAAGGGGCTGCTTTTGGGCACAGTGTGTGTTCTCTATCAATTCAATTGCTGCCACACACATACACACTCATTTCATGAATTTCAAATGAGGGAGTTGTGTAGTCACTGCGTGTGGGGTTTATGTCTGTGCTTTCATCGTGTGATGCATGTGCGCTCATGTTAGACGCGTGTGTGCGTGCCGTGCCGTGCCGTGCAGTACCGTACCGCAAGTTTGTGCTTTTTATGTTTGAGCACTTGTTTGTATGTGTGTGATTATGTCTCTGTGCATGTTTTGGAGACACTGTGCAGTCTCCACGGGTTCCAAACAAGGTTCATGGAACCAAACTGAGCTCCATATTCCAACATCAGACCTCAGGGACACTCTGCCTGCCATTGTCCAGATAGAGAGAGTGAGAGAGAGAGAGAGAGAGAGAGAGAGAGAGAGACCAGCTGTAGCCACACAGGGCTTCTGGACCAGTGCGTTTTGGACAGCGGACCATGCTTCAGAGCTGGCCTCTGCCAAATGAAATATTGAGCGTGCTGAACATCAGTTGTTTTTTGTTGTTGATGATGATGATTATCGCTTGTTTTCCCTCCGCCCCTGCAGGGCCATTTGCTGAACGTGAACAAGAACTCCTTTGTTGTTTTTCAGAATTGTGGCGGTGGTGGAAGGGGGGGTTTATGTGGTTCTATTAGTAGGATGTTTCAGACACATGGTCATTACCTAACATTTAAAATTAAAAACGTGGCAGCCATATATATGCACATGCCTAAATAATGCATGCTGCCTAGTGCCTACATAATTTATACTTGATTATGTATTTGTCTCAAATATCTGAATAGCAATACTATTATAGTAACAATAACAGATATTCAACTAATCGATAATACTGGTAGATTACATTGTATATAGATATAGTAGATAATATATACGAACCATAATACATGCATACATGCATTATATGTTTTCAAACTATACACGGTAGGCCTAAGCATCTTTGCAAAGAATTTGCTATTACGCGGAACATCGGAAATCTGGTGTTCTCTTGTGAAAACACACAGTGCTGTTTTGCTATTAAAAACAATGCTGATGTAGATCCGCTGGGAGGGAAGGATAATTCAAGTGCTGAGGAAGCCAAACTTATCGCACACCTGACATGCGTCAACATTACCATTTCATGAGAATTGACGTTGGTGTTTATTGCTTGTCCAAAAGAAGACAAAGGAATAAACCCTCCATGGCGCTGGACGAAGACAAATATAAATAAATGTTATATGACAGGTGTTCCAGAATGCCAAGTAAATGCTGAGTGATTATATTTAACATGCACACGCTAGCTAAATCACAAATTGCTAACCCAATGTCAGGCGGCTCCCAGTGGAACCCTCCACTGCAATCAGCTGACGAATGTAGGCAACATCGGAAGACCATTGGGATTGATAGTGTTATTTACTGGGCGGTGATGTGTAATTTACCTCCATCTAATATGCATTCGTGTAGCTGTGTTTAAATGTGATGGAATGTATATGGCATAGCTTTGAATGGGGTGGCAAACAACTATATTTATATGCATATTGGATGTGCATCCTAAACGGTCCATTGTGAGGGGTGCGTGCTTGGTGTCGACATGATGATGACACCTTAATTATAGGCTACAGCAGTTGAAGCCGAGTTACAGATAACGATTATTTTACTTTTTTCTAAGAGAGCTGCAGGGGTAAAGTATAGGAAAAGGATATCATGCACGTGTCATCTAGTTAAGTGAAGAGAGTACTTCTCCAGATTGTGCAGAGATGGCTGGACCAGAGTGATTGCACACATGTTGATTTTCGAGTTCTTGGACAGCAGAATGGACACTCACTCACGATCTGTGTGACCCTTCATTAAGCTTCAAGTGTTTAAAAAAATAGTATTTGGGTGAATAGTTCAAGGTTCTTTATTATTTGTCTCCCGTGGAAGAAATTTGTCTTAGACAAGAATACATAATCATCTCGCAAGACCGCTTCGGTTAACATCGGAGTTCAGACCAAATCTGTCAGCACCATGGCCTTAAACATCTTAGTAGGAATAAACACAGACTCATCAAATGAAACATTTACATTTAATTTACATTTACATTTAAATTTACATTGACCTCAAAACCAGCTATGATAACCATCGGTTTAGAATATATATGCTGTTCTTGTTCTTTTTCTCTTTTTTATTCAAATTCTGTTTGGAATCTAATTCTGTTTTGGCTCCTGAGTCCTGACAATATGCCTACTTTTCACATTTCCAAAGTCATCTCGGAGGACATGATTGAAGATCAATTCAAGGTTGTCAATGTGAACTTTGATCTTTCTCTCCACTGTTACATGACAGATCATTATGCAGTAGATGCTCCACTGTTACATGACAGATCATTATGCAGTAGATGCTCCACTGTTACATGACAGATCATTATGCAGTAGATGCTCCACTGTTACATGCTCAGGACAGATCATTGTGCAGTAGATGTTCCACTGTTACATGCTCAGGACAGATCAGTATACAGTAGATGTATTTCTTGTGCCAGGTTCATGTAATCAATTCCCAACAGATCCCCAAACATGTTGTTTTGGAGAGTGATGGCTGGTGAGATGCAGAAACGCACCCTAGTGAGACAGACATATATATTTCACCCCGCCAACAACTCGCATGCGATACACTGTGAGCTTGGACGTCTGCTGTTCGTCTGCTGTTCTCGGCCGTTTTATATTAGGTTTGACATTGTCTGGAAACGCGTCTATTGCAATGGAAACTTACAAGTCTGGGTGGGTGGGTGGAGTGAAGAGATCAGAATCCTATAGAATTAAGATTCAACATGGGATTATTCCTCTCCACAGTTGAACAAAATCACGCTTGAGATCGCACTCGCAGTTGGACTGACAGTACTCCATCAGGCCATGTCCACATGTCATATACCAGCCCATGTTGATAAACTGGTGTAATTCATCATAGTCAAGAAGCCATCATTTCAGACTGCGTGCTGTAATGGTTTGTAGGCCTACTCTGAACTCAGTACTGTGTTTCCTTCACGTCATAACATTAAGGTGCATTTGATTTTGATGACATTGTTTTAACACGCAGGCACGCACGCGCGCGCACACACACACACACACACACACACACACACACGCGCGCACATGCACCATGCACGCACATAGGCCTACATACAGTAGGTCGACATAGATGAATAACAACTAAAGATATTGATATTCTACAAGATTCTGATTATAGTCACAGACAGGACATCTTTCATTCTTCTTCTCTGTTACTCAGCTTTTATTAACGCGTGTTCCAAGGCTATAGGCTATACTATATTCAAAGGCTATACTGTATTCAAAGGCTATACTGTACTGTACACAGTGGACACTGTCCACTTCTCAGAAAGACAGGACACACCAAGAGAGCTCCATCCCCCCAAAGCACTGCACTGTGTCACTTCCTGCCCCTGGCACTGCCAATCACATATCCCTTCGTATCTTTATTTATTTTATTTTTAAGATATTTTTGGGGGGGGTTTTTGCCTTTATTAAGTACAGTACTGTAGGTAGACAGGGAACGGGGGGAGAGATGGGAGGGAAGACACAGAGCAAAGTTCGGCGGGATTGGGACTTGAACCTGCGACACACTGTCATGCTGGATTACCAGTCAAGGTGCCTGGACCGCTAGGCCGGCCCAGGCCACCCCTGTGTAACTTTAACTAACCTGAGGCCGATTCTACAAATGCCATCTAAATCAGTAGTTCTCACCCTTTCAAGATTTATTTTTTAAATGTTCAAAAGTCGCAGATGCACAAGCTCACTGTGAGCTTGTTGTATAAAAAAGAAATCTAAAATGACACACGGATGCTTTCCTGGTTTTAATGGGTTGAATGCACATATCCATTCTGACATTCCCTGAATGATTCTTTCATGACATTTTACAGGCTACATTTTCCAATTCAGCCATTTTCATTCCACATTTGACCACTTGACCTGCTAACTAATGACTACAGTCATTCACATTGATCTCCAATTTAAACTGAAAGGCAAATGGTCTGGTCTTTACTAAAAAATGTATGTATGCATGAATGTATTTCTCTCTTTTAGAGGATTTCACTGGGGGTTCACTATGTCATGTACTGTACTTATATTCTGGATGATAGATATCTATGTTAAAAAACAGCCATTTTCGTAAGAGCAACTGAGCCAGTGGGGCCTTAATGGAGCTAAATAAATTGCAGCACCAAGGACAAGTACAGCACTAATCACAGTTATCACACCATTAGCACTGAGGAACAACCCAACCTGTGTCTGTTTGAACTGCTGAAAACTGGCAAGTTAATGTCGTCAATGCTTTCAAACGTCAATGTCAATGTCGTCAATGCTTTCAAAGAAAACTCTTGTTCTCCCCCATAATAAAATTATATTAAGTGTGTCATCTGGTCGGCCAGTCACACACACACACACACGCACGCGCACGCACACGCACACACACAGTCTGGACAGAGGCTGCTTCTCGGATTTCTCAATGTCAACTGTGATGTTGCCACGTTGTTGCTGATACGTCATCAGCCAGCGCCACTCTGTCCATGCTTCTCACTGTTGAAAAAAATAGCGCCGTTCGAGACTTGAGAGTAAAAACCCACGATAAAAAGTAAACGATTCAGTAGTCCACTGTCAGATTCAGTATAGTACCAAAACAATGACGGCTGTGTAGGGTGAGTTTAGTGAATGATAAGCGCAGTGCGCATTGATACAACGTCAAACTGGTGCTCAACCCACGGTTCCATTTCAACCTTCATAATGTCCCGGCTTGTCCCGCCTACCTGTGGAGAATAGGATACTCTCTAGACTGAGTAGCGCAGTGACATTTTCAGATCCGCGGAACGCAGTGAATCAGGCTGGAACCCAGGCTATAATCTTTTCCAGAAGAAGCCAAAATCAAGTGGCAATCATTGTGCCAATGCACTGCAGGGGACTGGAATCCATCCACACTTCCACCCTTATTTCATTTCAACCCATACAAGTGCCTTTCCAACACAGAAGGTCTTTCTTGCTGATCCTCACCAATCATCACATCGAAATCTCCTTGTGATGAACGTACATTTGTCAGGGATGTGGCATTATCCTGCTCTGTGCTCTTCCCCTGCAATATTCCCACAAGTTGCACACATGGGTTATGATGGAGATGATGAGGGATTCTGCTCTCGCACAAAAAATGGGACGAACTCCTCAAATTGAAAAATGTTTACCCATCAGAAGAAATAAATAAAAAAAACACCTGTGCTGATATTTCCCCCAAAGTTTTAAGTTTTTGAACAAACAAAGCAAGACCAAATACAAACAATACAAATACACAACAGAAGACAAAATGTGCCGAATATAAGACGACTCTGATATACGGTATAAACGAGCCCCATTTTCAAGACTCATTTGTGGGAAATCTGGTTCTTTATCTATTTTAAAATTAGAGTATCTCTTGATATTTCTTATACCAGTAACAATCAATCAGGCTATATTTCCTTGTTTAATAAAGTTAGTTCCTACCTCTGGTTAGGGGTTCATATAATTGCGTGGGACAGCCAGATCCTTGGTGTTATGGTTACTGGTTTAAGCGGTACTGGTGTCTAGTGGCCAATTTCACTGTCGCCTTATATTCGGCACAAAACGGTATGACACTTTGCCACACTTTGTTGTTTTGGCTATGATAATAGTGGCAGTGGAAAACTTTCCTCCCCTCAAGGGGAAGTTGATCGTCGAGCATTTGTAACACGTGTGCTAGAACAGGCTGATCCTGTTTCAGGTTGCCCTGCACCCAAACCCCATTCCCTCATCTGCGGGTATACAGCCACCTGTGAGTGTCCTTGATTGACTGACAAAAGGAATAACAACTCCAATGATAGAGGCAAGGAAGGGGCAGCGTGAATGTATTATGCAGCTTCACTGTGCTGCCGGTGCTCTTGTTGTCCCCGTGGGTATTCAAATTGTGTTTGCAGGGGAAGAGGAAACCAAATTGGGATCCTGTGAATAAACTTCCCCCTTTGATTGACTGTTGATGGACTCTCTGGAGATCACGGCAAGGTAAAGTACTGTATAATGGAAAGGCTTTGAGATTGACAGCTCTCCAATAAAAACCCATTCCCGGATGCAGTATTCAATTATAAACAAGGATTTCCGCCGAGGTGTGCCGTGCTAATTAAATAAATATATGCCTTACAGCATCAGCGGCACTTTCACTCTGAGGAGGGAGAACGCACTCGCTTGCGTTTACCCGGGATTCTTTCTTTTTCTCTCCCTCTAAATGGTGCTCCGCATTTTTGTCGATGAAATATTCATTAGTCACCGGGATCTCCACATCTGATTACTCCTGGCATCTCCACAGATAGTTGAATCATAACCCCCGCCTCTGAGTTAAATGTATTGGTTTAAAATTAAAATACACATGGGAATGGTATGGGGCGTGGTGATGCCTCCAGATCTTTCTTGCTTTCTTGCTTTCTTTCTTGCTCACTCGCACGCACGCACACACACACACACACACACACACACACACACACACACACACACAGATTAAACCAGGCTAGGGTGACTGCAGGTAGTTAAAAAGTATTCAAAATTCATATGTATAGGCTATGTGAACTGACAGCCTCTTCATTTCTTTCGGTTCCATGTGGATCAAGTGGCAGCCTTATGTGAATAACAGGCTCATGATAATCTGGCTGTGCATCTGAGTCTAATTATATACACATATGCACTAACCAGTCCACCCAACACAGTGACATGAACACACTATGTAGTGTGTGTGAGGTCCCCCCCCCCCAATAAATATCACCATCCCATGTGTAGCCCCCGTCACCCCCACCCTCCCAGACCCAACATGGATAACATACTGTATTAGAAGTGTGTACAGGTAGCCTGGCAGAGCCAACCGAATCTTAACGAACGAGGCGCAGAGGACAGCGTGAGACGCTAGCTGCTGCGCATCAGAGGGAAATCGATGAGTGCTTCACACAGGACGAGGCACAAACCCCTCTGAGACGACAATGTCACCCGTGGCAGCTTGAGCTCTGAGCGGCACAGGATTGACACCATCTCCCGCTTGCCTTCCTTCCTGCAACGTTTTAATTAGTGCATGAAACTTCTCTCACGACCAGAAGCCACACTATAAGATTGCTTTGTTGTTGCATCAGTGCGATACAAAGGGTCGTGCTGCATGTGTGTGTGCATGCATGCATGCATGCGTGTGTGTGCATGCATGTCCGCGTGCATGCATGTGCGTGCATGTGTGTCTGATTATTCATTTATTTGTGTGGCATGTTCCTCTGATCCCACTTCAGAGAGAATGCAAAGGACTTGTACTGTTTGCTCACATGGATCTAACTTACTGATGACACATAAGTGGCTTAACCAAACAACTCACGCATGTACACACACACCACACACTCGCACACATTCAGTACACGCCCGCGAGCGCGCACACCTCGGTTATATTTCCTCTCTCTGTCTGTCTGTTCTTACGTGGACCTGCCGTTGTGCTGCTAGGTTTTGCTCCTCATGTCAAACCTCGTGTACATGCCTGATTCTATGTGTGGATCTACAGTATATATGCGTTGCCAAAGATGCACTTTACAGTACATCTGTATAATCTCATGTACTGCTTGTTCCGACCAGTGTGCATTGGACGGGGTGCTGTGATCGGACAGGAGCCTGCCCTTGCGGGTTTACGGTCCTATCGTCATGTTGTCCTCCGGGAGGAGGACTATAGCACCACCGTCCGCTGGGATGTTCCTGAGGACTCCCGCCGCTGGCAGTATAGGATTTGGGATGACTTTGTTCTCCATGGTTGGCTTTACAATGCCGATTAAGGACTGTGGGGCGCAACTCCTCGCAGTCCTTCATGGTTTTAGTTCAGTGTCCTTCTCCTCGATGGGTTGCCTTCCGTGGCTATGAGCCCCATCTGCCCATGCTATTTGCCCATAGCTGGGTCAGTGGTTGGCAGCTCTGGGGACCACTGTTGCTCCGAAATAGACTAAAGTAGTGTGTCCTGGGACTGCGTGGTACCCAGTTACAGTGTGTGGCCATGGGGAGGCCAGAAGTCTTGGCGGTGGAGCGGCTTTGTACTAGCAGGAGGGAGGCTTACGCACTCGGCTCCACTTTTCACCCTCCGCGAGAAGGGCTAGCCGGCGGCAGTATGGAAGCAGAGTAGCAAGCAGAAGCAGCATGCACTAACTACAGATCTACTGCACTACGCATCACACAGCGCTGCATGCACGCACTCACGCACGCATGCTCAAACAGTCACACACACACGTGCCTGTATACAGGCACGTATACAGGCACGTTAATTATGAAAACATGGTTTTCATAATTAAATGACAATCTTAACACTGTTTTTCAAAAGTGAACTATATTGCTGACTACATCTATAGAAATCTATTCTATGTTTTACCTACCCTCTGATCTCTTGAAGACACAGAAAAATAATCTAAACCACATTGAGTGGTTAATTTCGGTCTCTGAATTACTTTGTAATTTACAGTATGATTGATTAGATTATGTGACAGAGCTGCAGTCAATAAATTAACCTGACACAACATCCCCCCCCCACCTCCAGTCATCACTGACGTGACGGTGAAATAAAAATAATAAATAATACATCTGCGCACTTTGAAACAGGAGCTACTAGTAGGCGCTAAAAATAATGTTACAGCTACAGAGACTAGTAGGGGGGGGGGTAATGATTTACGATTCTGTCCCTATTGGCTCATAACTCGCACGGCGCTGAGTCGGCTGACGGTGACTTCACAACGCTTGGCACGGCTCGCCTGAGTTCGCTCACCGATGCCTCTTGTGGCTCAACTTGCATTCATTCGTACTGTGGCATATAGATTACACTCATGGAGTGTAATGTGATGGAGACAGTTGGAAGGACCCCTGGCATTGTCTGTATCTATGGGGGGATTTCACATGGATTGGGGTAAAGCACCCGGAAGGGCCCTTTTTATCTAGTTATATTAAATAGGAACAATTTGAATTTGAAAACCTGTTGTGTGGAATCTCGCCATGTGCGACATAAGTCTTTGAGCATACATGATTAAGCATTCGATGCAAGATGTAGTGTGAGAGTGACAGTCTGTGTTGTGGTCTGTGGATCTGTGGATCACAGAGAATCAGGACAGCCATCACGCAAGAAGGCACATAGTGACCTTTGATGAGAGGAAATGAAGGCTAAAGGGACTTAATCAAATAGAAGTCATTCTGCCACAGTCTGGCTTGAAAAGTGCCGTGTATGAGCATTGACCCATACTGTGAAACCTACTAAATGATTAATAACAGCCCGGGGCCCTACTTGTGATCAGGCTACTGGCTCGCTCTCTCTCTCTCTCTCTCTCTCTCTCTCTCTCTCTCTCTCTCTCTCTCTCTCTCTCTCTCTCTCTCTCTCTCTCAGAGAGCAGCCAGACATAGGGGAAAAATACAACTTTAACCTGTCTTTGGCAGTGAGCTGTTATAGCTTTCAAAAAGCACAACTTTGCGTGGGTTAGTAGTATTTGGATATTCTGTCATTTTCCAAATTAGCCGCCTACTATACACATTGTTGGCATGGTCAATGTCCACACACAGTGGACTAAAGTCAGCTATAGTGAGAGAGAAACTTACAACAAAATACAAAAAGAAGGTGTGAGTGGGAGTGATTTAGTTAACTTCTGATCCCTGCGACTAGTGGAAATGCCTTATGAAAAGTTGCGATGTGAGACTGAGAAAGTGAATGAAGCTTGTTGTTACCATGGATATGGATATATACAGTCACTCACAATACGTGACATCGGTGACCACAACGGTGAGTAACGTTGTTTGTACATGTACGTATCGTTCGCTGTGTCCATATAGAATGCCATAATATGCATCACTGCAGTGATGGATTTATAAATAAGATGATCTATGCCGTTGGATGATGGATGGATAATGGACGTGTACAGATTCGGGTGACGAAAAAGTCCATGCGCGCATTTCATGTACAGTATAAATATATACATTATATATACCGTACATCTGCTATTTTCTGTGTGACATGGTGCACAAAGTATAGTCTAAATCAGGCGTAAGTCCCACCCCCACCCCCTCTCTCTGCAGAGCAAACTCAGTGCCTCTGGACACAGAGCACATCTGTTCACCACACCCCAGAGAATCCTCCACTGCTCGTGTGCCATTAGGGATCACAGCTCTGTGTGTTGGATTCCACATGAATATTGTGTGTGCGCGTGCATGTGTTTTTTGATTTGCAGTTGTGTTGATGCTGTGCTGCTAGTGTTTGCTGGTGTTATAGTTGTGTTGGTGTTGTGTAGTTGCATAATTGATGTTCCATGCATGTGGAGCACACCGGTTTTGGTGAAGCGCTGATACACAGATCAAACATTATAGATGAGCTGGGAAGGGAGAGCAAAATGTACACTAGAGTAAGGTGAGTGGGTGGATCATGCAAAAGGAATACAGTCCAAGCTCAACCTCATGAACAACCTTGAGGTAAAGTTTTGGATAGCACAAAACATCCTATACCACTGAATGAATGTGATTCGATGTTGTCCTATTTGTCTTCCCTGACTTACCAACATTGGCAAGTACCCTTGTCAACCCCATGCCTGAAATCTTGGAGTGATATTGATTCCGCCATGTTCACATGACGCTACTAGTAAAAGTCTATTTTATTTTTAACGTACTGTACTATTGCCAAAATCAATTCGATTCGCTCTTTCAAAAATCGCTGTAAAAATGTTTTGTACTTTTGACTTTCACTCATCACTAACATCTAATCTTATGTACGTTATGTGTACAGTCTGCTGCTAATGTAGACCTAGTGAAGTTGGTATAACCACCTACAGTATGGCTTGACTTTGTCTTTTCATTTAATTTCATCAAACAGTGAAGATTTATAATGCTATGTTAGTACCCTTAAATGTTGTGGACTGTGCAGCTACAGTACAATCTGTCAAGTGTGTGTGTGTGTGTGTGTGTGTGTGTGTGTGTGTGTGTGTGTGTGTGTGTGTGTGTGTGTGTGTGTGTGTGTGTGTGTGTGTGTGTGTGTGTGTGTGTGTGTGTGTGTGTGTGTGTGTGTGTGTGTGTGTGTGTGTGTGTGTGTGTGTGTGTGTGTGTGTGCGTGCGTGTGTGCGTGCGGAGTGTGTGGATCAGGCCTTTTATATTGCCAAAGAGGTGGCATTTTTCATTCAGCTCAGGGAGCAAAAGGCCTGAGGGAAATCAAAGTAAGAAATTCTCCCATTCTATAAAGTAGTGACTTTAATAGGTACAACGCCACCCAGCCATTGAGCCCTGCATGTGCCCTGGTCTGCAGACCATATATCACAGGCTAAACTGACCACCACTTGCCTGTACAACAGGCCTTTATTTAAAACCGCCTCCGTTCACCATGGAAATAGAGCTGTTTACAAGAACACAAGGTTTTGAAGATCGGATGGAGCAGCGAGGTGTGTTGCGCAGTACAAGAGTAAAAAGTGGTTTTGTTGGATTTAACAATGTATTGTTCCAAGTGATGTGTTTGCTTGGCTTAGATGACTTTGGAGCAGTTGGGTTGACAGGCACCATAGAGTTTCTCTCTTTCATGTTTACGCGACTCAGGAGACGGGGTATTCGACTAGATTCGGCAGGGACCACAATGGTAAAATGACTTGAAGTCGGGGGCCGCCCACAAGACCACTTCCCTGGCATGGAAGTGTCTTTGTGAGAATATTGGATGCAGCCTGGCATGGTGAAATGCTTACATGTTCGTGTTAAGGACATATTTTTGCTTTTCTTTCTTTAGTATTTGACTTGAGCATCCGGCACAAGCTCTGTGACACATTGAGTCTAGATGGGTGAACACCTACCCTGAGAAAATGAAATACAAATAAGACAGTAATAGTATTAATACCCACAGCAGGTAAGGTGAAAACAAAAAAAGGCATCAAAAGTGATCAAGAAAGTCAGTCAAAGAAGAAGATCTTTGGGATCTTTTGTCAACAGAAGTGCTCTCAAGACTCTTGCTGGAGCCCTCAATTCAATTCCAATTTGACTATACTTGAACCTCTTGGTTCTCCAACATCTCAGTGTTACACAAGACAAGACAAAGCTTCAGACATCCCAAAACAAACTGAATCTACTATTTCTCTACTGATTTGACTAGTCTCTGCTGTTTCAAATGGGTTGGAATATGTCTATTCTCTTTTGTTGGAGAGCCCAGTATGGAGAGCACTGCAGTGCACTAATCTACTTCTATCAAAAGGACTCGGTTAGCCTCTCACCATCCAGCTGCATCACGATTCACGAATAACCTTGTTTATCTCCCACACATGCAGGCACATACATACACAAAACATACTGTATTTATAACGCACAAAATCCATGACCTGGTGTTAGCTCCTTGTAAAATAGCTCTTTCAATATTACACAAGGGAAAAAATAAACACTACAAGCGGATTGAATCAGAGGTTACTGGTCCATGAAGCCCAGATGGAACTATGCATGCAAAAGCAGTGAGCATGTTCACCCCAAGTGGGACATGCTCACTCTTTAAGCCCAGTCTCTCAACACACAAAAAAGGAACATCAAAAATAAAAATAAAAATGAACCGACCCACTTGCCTCTGCCAGTGCACTCTCATGTCCTGGGGGGGCGTTGTGCATGGAGTGTTGCCTTGTAAAAGGCCACATTAATAAGGGCAGAGCTGGTTCCTCCATGTCAGTGAAGTGTTTCTGGGGGGCATCCTCCATGTCCTCTGCGCTCTTTAAGGTGCAGGGTGGGGGTGAGCTGTAATAGTTTGAGCCGGGGGGTGTCCCATGTCTTAATGAGCACTCCACATATGTATGAGAAAGTTACGCAGAATGGCTAGTTAACAGTGTCCAGAGGCCATGACATTTATGGAAACCAAAACTAGACTGCCAGGCCCACATACAGGACAAATAGATTGATTGGGGCTAGAATCAGATCAATGATATTTACAGGTACCATAATTACATTCACTAAATATAAATAAAACACATCTAGGTATCAAAGAGGAGAATTTGTGGTATAAGAGCCTTAATAAGGCAAGAAAAGTACATAAAAAAAGGGGAAGTAAGTGAGTGTCAGTGCAAATGACTTTGCCTAACACCATTCATCATGGCCCCTAAGTGGTGGATGTGGTGTCCAGGTTCTACATTCTAACATTAGCATTAATCCCTGATAGTTGGGGCTTCATACCAGCCAGTATCAATAATGGTGACAATGACTCATCCATCTGGACCCATTCCAGACTATGACTGGTTAATTATGCTTCTGGTGAATATGCTTTCCAGTCTGAAAGTGTGGAAGAACAGAGACAGGTTAAGGAAGGGAGGAGGGGGTCGGGGTGAAAAGAGACACGGAACATCACTCCAACACACACACACACACACACACTGACACACACACACACACACACACACACACACACACCATACACACACTGACACACACACACACACTGACACACACACACACACACACACACACACACACACACACACACGCACGCACGCATGCACGCATACATCAGCATTAGGCCCTGAATCCCAGCTGCGTGGTAGATGATGAGGTCCTTGAGCATCTGCACACACATACTGTACGGTACCTATAGCCTATACAGACAAATAAACACATACTGTACAGTACCTATAGCCTATACAGACAAATAAACACATACTGTACAGTACCTATAGCCTATACAGACAAATAAACACATACTGTACAGTACCTATAGCAACTCATTTATTAGACTGTCAACCTTGACCCGTTTGTGAGCCCCCCTCCAGAGCGTAATGGCCATCTCTAAAGGAAAATGGCCACAATCTCTCGCATAATAAGATTATGAATAGATGTGTGCATAGCTGGCGAAAGCCAGAGTCTTACCGACTGGGCATGCAATCTTCTATGTGTTATACCGTAATATAATGAGGAATTGATTGTTGGCTTATGAGACAGATTTATAGCGGGTCCTGCAATAGGCCTATACTGTAACTGTACCGCCTTCTTTCTTTCTTTTTTTTCATCATGTCAAAGTAAAAAAGTTAAAAATCATTTGAGATCTTGCTTGACAAAGCATGGGTATTAAAGATGGCTGTTTTAAAGATACAGAATGATGATTTATTATTTTTTAATACAGACTGCAATACATGTACATCATAATAGGCTAATTATATTTTGATAACACAATGTTTCATATTGCATACATTTTGAAATGATTACTCTCTGGATTCAATTATGGAAGATGTATCCTTATCACGCATCAATTATTTGATTAGCATAGTTAAACGCCGTGATATTGGAAACCTTTTAATTGCATGGAGAAAATTAGGTTTTGTTCCTACCAGCCATGCAATCTATTTTAGCTGTCCTTTTTTCCCCTTTCCTCTCTCATACCATATGCTGATGTAAGACCACCTGGCTAACCTTCACAAGAACTTTTCTTTGTGTGAACTACTCACCGTGCACTCCAACCTAATTCTATCATTTAAGAGGACTGTGAGTTTACCCTAATCCCCCGTTGTAAAAGTAAAAGGTTTCTGTTTGACATTTTAAATAAAGCACAGAAGATCGTCTTGAAAGTGTGTTGCTCTCTGAGGATTTAATCCTGAAGTCTCGCTTCAGGTGCAAAGCAAGACTGGGAGTGCTTGCATGCTCTATATATTTGAAAGGTAGTAAATTGAAGATTATGACACATTTCAGTTCTTTTATGTGTATGTACAGTTATGTATGGTACTGTACTGTGGTCAATCAGGCATACTGTATGTACAGTACTGCCACTCCATCATAGTTATGGAAATGGTAGTACAGCTTGTAATATGTAATAGAACAATATTTCATGGTATGCACGCATTATTGTGCAATGTACAGATTGTAGGAAAGCAATGATGCTGTACGATAAATTCTATTATTTGTTTGGTTGCAGTGGTTTGTAGTTCATCCCAGCAGTGGTCACGCAAATGACTATCTTTAACTATCCCTTGTTAATAACTATCCCTTTAAAGTGGGTTTTCTAGTTTAGTTTGTCAAATGGGTTAGTTTTGGTGTCCTAGTTTTTATTGTTTTTAGTGTTATTCGTCTACAGGTGGGCAATATTTGCCAGGGGCAAGATCCAAAAACACCAGAACAAATAGGGTGTACTAACCGGCACAGCAAGAACACTGGAGGATATGATCTCCACCCCCAGGCTTATGTATCAAATCTCTTGACAAAAACGAAAACAATAGACATTTTCTGTAAGCTTTTGTGTGTTTTGTTTGTGCCCTCATGATCCACCATTCGTTTTGTTTCACAGACCTGTGCTGACCTGCATGTACACATTACATCATGATCATATCCAATAATAGTTATACTTGTCTTAACATTGTTCATATAAAGTGAATAAACCTATTTTATGTCTCACATGACCTGCAGTAATGTTGCACCCTTGCCCTTTCACTTACCAGTTTAGCTACATGTACAGTGTGACCAATTGTAGCATTGTTTCGGTTGGCAGAACAATGTTATCCATGCGGAGCTGTGCCCCGGCTAACCTTTTGCCAAGGTCAAATACAATAATAAAATGGGTTCAACCATGACTTAATGGAAGTGCTTATAAAATGACACTGGCAAGGTGCAAGAATGGGATTGTTAACCCCTCGCCTCACCCCACTCCTCTTCCTCTCTGTGGCAGTTCTACTGACAGGAAGCATAATACTCTAAACATAGCATACGTTACTTGCCCTTGGATACTTAGGACATCAGTTGAGTTCAATTGCCATTATTAACCATACATTACACTGCAGTGATACTCCCCTCTTGCCAAAGTTGCCAGTGATCTTTTCTACCAGCCAGAATGAAAGACACGTTATTGGCACCCTCATGGTAATCAACGCCCCCAATGAGACACTATTAGACATGCTGTCTGAATGGGGGGAGGACTCCATCACTAGTCAAAAAAATAAGAACAACAACTTATAATAATAATAGTTTGTGCCATTTAAATGAACCAGACTGACATTAACTTTGAGTATTGATATGCCCTTATCCCTTTCCTCATTCTTAAATAAAAGGTAACTGTTCTAACTGGCCCACTGAATATTACAAGGTCAATTTTGCAGCATTGTGAGTGTGAGCATGTGAATTGCCAGTAATTTGTGGTGCCGTCCAAGAGTAAGCCTAGTTTGGTTATAGCCTGGTTCCAGATGAATCTGGTTGGCTCGTCACCACTTTGACCGTGAAGTCCTCCCCACAAAGGGCCAGACTTAATCTGCCGGGGGCAATATGCATTGCCGAGGCAGATGGAGGTTTTCTCTGGAGTGTGGATGCAGGCATCTCCATGGGCATCCGTGAAGACTCCAAGCAGTATACTGCATGCTATTGGAGCAGCAGCGGCTTACTGTCACCTCCCCAGGGATGTGTTCCAGGTTCAGCTGAGACGAGGCCACGGCATTACATTAATTTATCCTCCTCCCGCCTGTGCCAGAACGTGATATCATATCACGTCTTTCTTTAATCTAATTTAATCCGTTATTAATGTTTTTTTTTTTTTTTTTACATGTTAGACAGCCTCCACACGGATCCGATGCGCACGCGGCCATGCGCGCTTAATAGTCCTTATTCTCTTCAAAATGAGACAAACTATGAGACCTTATGATAGTCTAAACTTTGATCGTGCTGAAAAAAGCAATCCGTGGCGATGCATCCCCTATACAGTGAGAATCTGGCTCCAATGTGGACGGCTATCACATCCGGGGCAGGCGGAAGTGACGCGTTTTGTAAGTAGCGCGGATTTCTTTGGCACTGGTGCCACGTTGTGGATTAAAGTGGTAGCGCACAAAGTGTTAACGAGGACTGGAGGAGGGATTATATCTCTGCTTTGACCTATAGGAATGCCTCTGGTTCCTGCAGTCAGAACTAGATGACAGGCCTCGTGGAGAGAAGTCTGGGGGACCCCTGCTGGAACTGCTGCCTCTGCGAGTGGCTATGTTTGTGGGCCCTGGGTAGACAACCTGGCCTGGTGGAGACCTTTTTTACATCACAACGGCACACATCAGAGCATCGTCGCATGCATGCCCACGCACACAGCGACCCTGCACACAAAAACACAACTTGTTTTTTTGTCCTCCAGTGCATTACATAATATTCCTTCACCAGGAGTGAGGTGAAATTACCAGCAAACCTATTTTTGGGGTCGGCAATGGGAGAGAGGAGAACGTTCACTCCCTCAATAGAGAGCCAGAGATTAAAGTAGGCCAAGCAGAGAAGAGGTACTTTTCTGGACTGATGTATTGACAGTAGGACTGTTGTGACGCACGCACGCATGCACGCACGCACACCTGAAACCCTTTGAACACACATCAACCTTGTGATTTGTCAGTGTTTCCTCCTTTGTCCTCTTACCCCGGCCTATCCCAAATGAGTTCACATGTGTTTGCGTTGTGTTCTTGTCGGTTCATACAGTAGTTCCCTTTAGAGTGAGTCTGTCCTGTTTATGTTTTCTGATAGTCCTGTTATTACCTGTTTTCGTTTGCCCTTATGGAAGATCCTCTGTTAAGTTACCTTGCCTGCTTTTGGGTCCTCCTCTGTACTCATTCGTGACAGTAACTGCAGTCCTGGGTTTCCGTAAGGTGGCGCACCCGTTTCCTGTTCCCGTTAACTTCCCATAGCTTATTCAAAACCAGAAACACATGATGATTCTGTGTGTGTGTGTGTGTGTGTGTGTGTGTGTGTGTGTGTATTGCCAGATTAATTCAGTCTAAGTGGAAGTCACACATGACTTCAGATGACACGTGGGGAGGTGAGAAGAGCAGTTAATTACTACAGTGTAAGGCAGAGTATAACTAGCAAAAACTGCACTTCTGCATTTCTATTCAAGTTACAAGTCATGGTGAGAGAGTCACAGGAGAGACTAGACTACATCTGTACATCTTTAAATGGTGAATATGCTGCTAAATGGATTCAAGGGTATAAGAGGCTAAGAGAAGCTCTGGCGGTATTCACCCCATAAATATTCTATCAAAACCATTGGAGAACATTATGATCATAAGCTTTTAAATAACAAAAATTGCTAGCTGAGCATGTTGAGTCAAAGGGCCCTATAATCTATTATGCTGGAGATAGGTGCACAAAAGTATCAGTACTGTGCTATATTACTGTCTCTGTGCTCTGCAATTTAATGATCGTGTCAGCATTTTTGTTCAAAGGCCCCAGCTTCTCATCAGATAAGCCTCTCGTTTCCTTCCCCTTATTTGAATTCCCTTGAACTAGAAAATGGATATTCCCTTCTATTGAGAAAGTGAAATGGGATCCAAGAAAAGTGCCTTTCTTTTTATTCTAATAATTTTACACCGTTTCAGAGAATCACTTTACTGTGTGGCTGGCATTGCAAAAATTGGAAACAGAAAGTAGAATGGGGGACTTTTCACGGCTGTCCCATATTTAAACAACAAGGATATTGACTGCTCTCTGAATGAATTGGATTGGACGAGTACCAATGCTGAGACTCCTGTTCTGGGGCAGACTATAACAGCCAGGGGAGATGTGATCAGTGGTATATGGCAAGGGGGAGGCTAAAGAAGTGGGCCAACATGAAGGGAGCTTTTGAATCCCTCTCTCAAAAGAGTGGATGACTGATGACTCAATATGCAGAGTCAGCTAATTACTTTCGGTCAATTAACAGGGATTAGCTCTGGAAGTGTTATTTATTGCTTCCGAAACAAAAATATTTCTGCTGCCATTTGATCGGCAACAAATTAAACGGTCCTCTCTTTCATCTCTTTCATCCCCCCATGTCTTCTCCATGGTTTGTGACCTTGAGTGTTGAGCCAATTAAACTACTGACAACACTGACAAGTATCCGTCTCAGCCTGAGGAAACGGATGTCCAAGTGATAATGAATCAATTGTTGCCTTTAGCCCAGATCCAAATCTGCGATAACTCAGGATTAAGCCCAGCCCCCTGAGAAGCCACTAACCATTAAGAGGGCATTGGCTGCAGGTTAGGGAAAGGGTAAACCTGTGTTGAAGGAGGCCACAGACCACATATTGCTGCAGGCCCTCAGATCAGACATACTATTTCTCTTGGCAAGTAGTGATTGAGAACTACTACGTTTTAAGCATTATGTTATACTTTAGCTATTTAAAAATAGCAGATCTACAAGCTCATAGCACGGCACCGAGTGCCGCACTACGAGCTTGTAGATCTGCTATTTTTTTTAATCGTGAAAATGTCTTTGAATATATATTCTTTCAGAGCGAACGTTTTTGACTCAAATCTTTGCTTCTGGGGGGGTCCCTGGAACTACATATTTTCAGATGGGGGTCCACGGCCAAATTCTTGCCGGATTCACCGTTTTGCCTGTTTACACGGAGAAGGGATAAAATGGTGTTCTCAAATATTTCCACCCTGGAAGGTGGTTACACTTTGTTGCGTTTTGACCTCCTGAAAACACTGTTCTCGTCTAAAGGGACACCAGCAAACAATTTATTTTGCCATTTTCTATGAACACCGTTCATAGAACACCGTTCAAGGACCGTCTAAGGACGACGTAGAGAGTTCTCGTGTAAAGACCACCTGAATTCCAATTGTTTGTGCATGCTCACTAACTGAAAGGCAAACAGCTTTGACAAATTGTATAAATTATGTTTATTTGGGCCACTCTATAGTTCTTAGAATAAAGTAAGAGATAAACTGTCAATTTAAACTCAGAATAATTTCTGGGTCAAACCTGTTTATTCAATCATCCCTGTGTCTGGGCTGGACAGACAGAACAATGGATCTGACATTTTCCCTCTCAACAATCATGGGTGAGCTGCCAGTTGGAGTAATTCCCAAGAATCAATATAAATAATTATCCTGCTGAATCCTGAATTGAACTGTAGCTGCAGTGAAATTACCATTGAGTCTGCACTTGTTGTTGTTGTTTTATGCAATGTGCTAGAATGTGACTCGAGTTGACCTTTTACCAACATTTTATTTTAAATTAAATTAATGACAAAAATCAACATAACAACTGTTTGTTTTGCTCTACACATTGGATCAGAAATGGGCACCATTCAAGTCTAAGATCCACATTGGAGTCACTGTTTCCATGCTCCAAATACAAAATCTAATCTTGTGGATCTGGAGATTCACATCATCACATGCATAGATTTTTATTTGTAAATATCTCATCTACTACCTTCTCCATACGTACTTTACATACAGTATTTAAACATACACTGCAAGTACAAGAGGTATATAGTTTTTCTCGGAAGAAGACGAAACAAATCACACTTGTGTGAAGTCTTTTATCATGATTATAACATTTATGATGAAGTCCATAACCACACACATGCCGTCACGGGCAGCACACACCAAGCCAGGCGTTGGAGGGGCTAGCACCCCTCAAAAAAAGACGCCATGATTCATTTGTCTTTGCTTGCATCTCGGCTGCATGTTTGACATTGCTTAAAGCATTTTGGTTTAAATTCCAACATTTCACATTGTGGAATTGTCTATAGGTCTCCAATGCTAATACTCTCATCATGTAGTAAGGGAAATGAGTGTCTCTTTCACAGAGGGCCTGTTAAGTTTTGCGTTATGAGTGGCAGCATGTGTGAGGTGAATACAAATTCCATTTCTTTGAGGAATGTGAAATAACAATGTCGTGTCTTAATGGAAACATGTGTGCAACATCGGCATTTTGTGGAGAATGCAATCCTGCTCATTTAATCAATTAGCAAATGGGGCATGACACTGCTGGGGAAACGAAACCGGGAATGTGCGAGTGATTGCCTTGTTATCTCTTTGTATACGGTACGGTATAATTACTCATTATAATATATGCTTTTTTTATTGAATGGAATATTTTGATAGTATGCACACAACCCTGTGTTGAATATCTCTGCTGTCGGGGAAGAAACCACCTAATTCCAAAATGTATTTTTTTGAGGAAATGAAGAAAACCATATATTTTGAAAACAAAGCAATACTGCCTCATCAATTTACAATTTACAATTTAGGCATTTAGCAGATGCTCTTAATCCAGAGCGACTTACATTAAGCAAGATCAAAAAGCATGTGAATACATCACATGAAAAGCATTTATCATGAAACATGCGTAAGCTAAGAAGTTACGTAACAGTGGAATATCTATATAATGAAACTGTATATAAACTATACTATACTATGCTATACATATGTACTATGACGTGCTATGGCTACATACAATGTAATTATAGTGCTGTCTACATAACATGTAGACAAGTCTGTCAAGTCTGTATCAAATGCTATCTAAGTCTAGAGAAATGTTGTGATTTTATATATTGTCAATTACGTCCATGAGACGGGGAGAGGTGGTGGTGTTGCTTTAGCAGACAGTTTGAGGGTCCAATGACAACACACAGACGTAAAGGGTGTTCAATAGCCCTGATTTATGCACAAAAATATATCAAAAACTTAGTTAGGTGGTATCCTCCCGACAGCAACGATACTTCAACATATGGAATGTAAGAACAGGTCAGCTCCATATACGGATATCTAAGGGTTTGAGGTAGAGTTGCTGACCGGCTCCATATATGCAGATCTAGGTGACGATCCAGTCTTCTCCATGTATGGCTATCCAGGGTTTGATGAGGTCAGTGTCGTGATCTTCATATATGGAGCCGGCCATATATGGACCGTGTTGCGAGGTGTGATGGACTGACGGCCATTATATGGTGACGTGACGTGTGTCACAATTGGGCGTGATGTCACGAGGCGTGATGGTCTGACAACCATATATGGAGGCGTGACCGACTGAAGGATGTTCGGAGGTGTTTTGCAGGTTTTCATAGTAATCTGCGAACTACTGTACAGTTGCAATCAGCTCTTTGCTACACTTTGGCTGCCTGCTCTATAACTACTCTACATACGGTAATCATGTCAATTTAGACAGAAATGGGAACCACTAAAAGTACATTCATATTCCTGCCCTGATTTTTCTGGTCCTTTCCCCCACTGCCCTGTGCCTTTTCGCACGCACGCACTCACGCACGCTGTTAAATCAATGTCTTCATAAGCACTGCACAGACACAATGATTGATGGATATTAGAGGCATGCCTCCTGGCGTATACTTCAGATTTGTTTTTGGACCCAAAATCTTGTATTTGATCATAGAGCCACGGTATAGTAAACATTGTCTTTTTCCCATTACCTTAGTCCATTCTATCTGTCCAGAGGTAGATCAACTACTTGAACACAAGCATCCCTATTCATTCTGGGGGAAATATTTGCCACAATCAAGTCAATTAAACTTAGAGAGGGTTAAAGTGGTTAATGGTCACACCACACTAACCAACACTACAATTATTACATTATTAGCTGGGACATAGCTGATACAATCCCCTTTCAGCCCCTAGTCTGTGTGTAATCTATAACTTTTTGTTCCACTTTCCCTCCTTTGTCTTCACTTGCAGAAATCCCTTTGGGAAGAGGTGAGTCAGACTAAATCCCCTCTGAAATTCAGAATCCATCCTATTAACCACACACAAAAAAAGTAGTTTCGCTTCTGCCTCGACCCCACATCCATTTTTCAAGCTTAATGGAGTTGAGGAAGAACACACTCTCCTACAGGAGAATGGAGAGCACTCCTTCAGCTATTTCCGTGGAGTGGAGGTTTTTGAATTGCGGGGCTCAATCAGCACCATGGCTGTTCGTCATGCTGGCAGGCACTTAGTTGCGGGGTTCCTAGACTGAGGTTAGTCATTTGGCCCCCAAGAGGAGACTGTAGTGCTTGCTCGCGTAAATGGTGCCCACTGGGGCCTGTGGACTCGCATTGCGATGTCGGTCTTTCATGCTGTGAGTTCACCGAGGCAGGAGAAATAATTTCGGGAAACTTAGTTGGAAATATGATTTCTGTCAGCTATTCAGGAGCATGCAGCCTTTAATTTCACTTGATCCATGGTGTGGCCATTTTATTCAGCAGTCCTGAGTCAGTCCAAAGACTGCCTCCCGGGGACTGGCCACAGAAAAGATTGACACGGTTATTATAAGCAAGAGGCACGGAGTCGTAGATCTGTACATTACAGCTGACAGCTAAATAGGAGTTGTACTGTACCTCAGTTGGGACATTTTATGACAATTTGCGCTCACTTTTTTTTTGGGAGTGTAGTTGTGTTGTGTATGTCTTACATTATACATTACTCTGTAAGTGTACTTTTGGCCGATAAATCAGGTTTCTTTCTATCATTTTGATTGTTGCAATAGTGTTTGCAGTGTAATGCTGTCATATAATGCACTGACAGTATATTGTAGGCTATACTTTGTGCCTATTGTGGAATTCTTCTCGGGGAAGAGTTTCGCTTGTTGAGGCACTTAATTACTTTTTCACACGAAGCAAGACTAAACCATAAAACCAGCCACACACACTGGCCAGTAATTACAGCAAGAGGGAAGGGACACACTGCCTGGTTATAAAGCTCTATCGGCACTAATGAGGGTTTCCAAATATAATCACAAAGTATTATACACAGATAAAAAAAGAAAACAAATAAAATAAAAACAGCAAGAACATACTAAATTAAATACATTTCTTAAAGGCCTCTCAATAAAAGTATGCTTTGAGAAGCAATTAAAAAGACTGCATTAAGCATCTGGGTTCACTCTAGCTGTTATCCAGCGGACAGTGCAACAGCCAGTAAAATGAGTAGAGGACATCCTTCATTTAGGCAGAAGTCAGGACATCTATAAAATGTTTATGACAATTTGTGAGTAGGGCCAGTGGGGGAGTGCAAATGTAATGTTCTGGAACTAGAAGTCTATGGAGCTCATAAAAAAGGCAGATTTGTAAGAGATGGATCATTTTGATTTCCAGCGTGGTCATCTGTGCTTTGAACCAATCATTTGATGGGTGAACATTTTATTTTTTTGTCTATTTTTAATCGTTTTCTTGGCAAGCAAGTCCAAGGTCACACGATTACAAGTGTTGGGTTCAACCGAGCACCGCCATAACTCAATAAGATAGGTTTATTGGCTTAATGTGGCCAAGTCTTCCTGATGGAAAGCCACACAGTGTGAGGGATTTAAAGAGAGCTATAGAAAGGTGAGAGGAGTCGGCCATCAGCCTCATTGTCGTCTGCACCTTTGCTCCAAATGCGGCTTGGCCGAGTCCTCCGATGATCACAACTGTCCGTGTTCGAGGGTGGGAAGAAGAAGAAGAAGAAGGTGACCTCAGTCGCTGCACTAGCAGCTCCTATACTTTCAGGGTGAACTAGGTTTGCTAAAACTGCTTTTGCTATTAGCTCGATTTCCCCCCATCGATCATTTCACAGTTCAGAAACCAAGCCGGTTTCTGAACAGTCCACACTAGCCCTCCTCTGAGACGCAGACCGAGTAGACAAAAATGGGTACCGTGTCATCGGAAGCATTACGGCGACGACCAATTATATGAAGATAGGTTGAAAATGGGTGAAGTCACCCTTTAACCCATTTTGGGGGCGGGAACCCCTTTTCGTGTTAGCATTATGTTGTAATTTAGTTATTGAAAAATAGCAGATCTACAAGCTCATAGCGCGCCACCGAGTGGCGCGCTACGAGCTTGTAGGTCTGCTATTTTTGAAAAATTGAAGAACGACTGACATAGAAACTTAGCTTTTTCAAAAAACTGTCAGGATGTAGAAGACATTTTTTAAATCTGAACTCAGGTCAGAAGGCCGATGCCCATTGGGAACTCTCCCTCGGCTCCTCGCTCTCTGCCACCAGGGATCAGACAGACAGACGGAGGGATTCGTAGATTTCCCACATGACACGAGATTTCCCCTCGTGTCCTCGCCAATTTTGAAGTTGGAACGGTTGGGTGATCCTTGAGAGATTTGGAGTCGGGCATTTAAAGATACGTATAGATAGTCATTATAGTTGCACCACATTATCAGCTTGCCCTGTGTTGCTGGGGGTTCGTGTTTGATCAACACGTTCAGGTCCCGGTATCAGAATTGGCTGGTTTATTGCATGGGTGAACATGAGCTCTCTCTGTGTGTGTGTGTGTGTGTGTGTGTGTGTGTGTGTGTGTGTGTGTCTCTCTCTCTCTCTCTCTCTCTCTCTCTCTCTTCCCCCTCTTATTCTAGCCAAATCAAACCAAACTCTTCCTCATGTGCCTCACATCTGAAATGTTTGTGTGGCATGTTCCCCAAGATGTCCATGCACGCACGCACGCGCGCACACACACACACACACACACACACACACACACACACACACACACACACACACACACACAGTACCATATACACAAACAACAACCAACCACAAATGTGTGTGGTGTGTAGTCTGTTTTTGCACGGGTTGCTGCTAAGCTGTACACTGAAGTGGAGGCAGCTGCAGTGTAAAGACCTAATCACATTTCCGAATATCAGTATGGCAAATCTACAGCGATACCCCAAGTTTGTTATACTTCCAAGTAATGGTTGATACTTAGAATATTTATCTTGCAATGCCTGGTCCATGTACAAATCAAAGACACAGCCCACCTCCAGAATCAGGACCTCTTTGTGACTGGTGTCAACAAAGACAACATCAGGTGTATTCGGGATGTTAGCAAAGACATCGCATGCACAGCTAAACCAATCTGGTAACACTCTTGAATGTTTATACATTGCTGCACTATATGGCACATACTTTCGAACTGCATCAGACACTAGGTCAACAATCCGGTCGTGGCGAGCAATATATATGTTATGTGTGCGATGGATTCTAGGTGTTGTTCAGAATCATGATGGTTTATACAGAGTGTGGGTGTCGCCGTGTCGGGATACCAGATTGACAGATTGTACTTGGTTGGTAATACTTGCAGTCTTGCTTTGATGGTGAATTTTAAAACATCCTCCCCAATAGCAGCATTTTTGTACATCGAATGTGAAACAGAGTGGTCAGCTGAATCAACACAGGCCAACTTTCCCTGCAGTCGAAGGCCACGCCAATGTTCTTTGGCTTCAGTCTGTTTCGTGCTAAGCAGAACCCTTCTTGCCATTTCTTCCTGTAGTCTATAGTGTCTCCTCCCTGGTGGGTGAGGGTAGCCTTCACTACCACGCTGGAGTCTGTAATGAATCCATCAGAGATGGGCACATTTTAGCTGAACTCCTGTCCGATGGCAAAGGTCGTTGAGATCTGGCCAATCAGACCAGACCCCGAAGCCCTTGGCTTCACACACACACACACACACACACACACACACACACACACACACACACACAGTACCATATACACAAACAACAACCAACCACAAATGTGTGTGGTGTGTAGTCTGTTTTTGCACGGGTTGCTGCTAAGCTGTACACTGAAGTGGAGGCAGCTGCAGTGTAAAGACCTAATCACATTTGCGGCTCATTACCCAGTGACTGTGTGCACATATTTGCCTCTCTGTGTCCTTATTAATCAAGCTCAGACAACCCTAAGAGCTCCTCTCCACTTTTCCACATGACTCGCTACAAGCAACAGTACAGCAGCAACATGATCGGACCACCTGCTGCTGAATGCCTCCCAGCACCTGCAGCTCAAACGCTGCTCATCTCTCACTTGACCTCCAACAGACCAGCCAATCAAAAAATGAGTATGTATTTGATACTGTATCATATCAAATCAACTCAAACTTTATGTATAAAGCACATTTAAAACAACTGAGATTTACCAAAGTGCTGTGCAGGGTAAGACAATCAAAGGCATAGTAGGCTACACGGGTGTCAACATGATCACAGAAAAATATGAATTGAGAGTTTGTACGCTGCATTATGTGTAGCCTTTGCACAAGTGTGAGAACAGAACAGAACAGAACTAAAGGCTGAAGTACTGGCTTCATGAAAAGCTTCTGTTTTTCATGTGCTGAGTTTCAACAAACTCGTCTTTTGTTTCATTTGTTTAAAAACAAATCTCAACTGAGTGCATCGTCACAATGGCTCTCGATGATGCGAAATAAGGTGCTCGTGAATGTTGTAATTTTCAGTTTGAGTATTTTCAAAGGACCAGGTTCAATCATGAGTTTAGATATGAGCTTTACGCAATGCAGCTCACCCAGCCACAGACAAACATCCATTGACAACAAAAATATGCCTCCTATGATTTATTGCACAGTTCTACACGTGGAGGTCAAAGGGAGACATTATGACAGAAGCACAATAGGCAAGACATGAAATGGAATCGAATGGGCAAAAAAAAAGAGAAGCCTCAAGGGTACGCCGGCATTTGGAGGAACACGTTTCTATGATGCGCAGCGCTGCATCCTAACCTCCTGTCTGCAGGTGTTTGGCTCAGAGTGGATATTCCTGCTGGGGTTTCGGTACGCATTGTTCCTCTGTGTTATCTCATATCCTCTGCATGTTCCTCATGGTCTCCAAGGGTTCCGTGGTTCCCATTTCAGCGTGGCCTTGGAGACAGCTAGAGTACAGCACTGTCTAAAAAGCATAGCAAGTGGGACAGGGGCTGTCTCAGTGGGGTCCTCTCAACAAAGGAAGCCAAAGGACAATAGAATAATAGGTTTGCATTGTGAACAGTACGTGAATATTTCATTGTTTAACATCAGAAATCATGTCATTGGGGATCAGAGGATAATCGTAACGCTATCGGCCCCATAGCTCATAGGTCTCCCTTTTTCTGTCTGTCTGTCTGTCTGTCTGTCTGTCTGTCTGTCTGTCTGTCTGTCTGTCTGTCTGTCTGTCTGTCTGTCTGTCTGTCTGTCTGTCTGTCTGTCTGTCTGTCCTTCTGTTTATTTGTGCATCTGTCCCTATGTATCGCCCTGTCCCTCTGTCTCTCTCTCTGTCTGTCTCACCAAGCAAGCAAGCAAGAGTCAAGTTCAAATTACAACATGGAAACTCATACACACAATACTGTATATTATGGTAATGAGGAATTGCATCTATTCTTGCTTAATTTCATTTGGGAGACACTTAATTTTAAACAAACAAATTAATTAATAACAGCACCACATCAGGTGCGTTTATGAAGGCTATTTAGCCAGGAAAACTGGATAATAATCACCCCATCTGACTATGTGCGTTCAATCACCCATCAGTGAACGCTTCATTAGGGCCTTAATGGTCTTTTAAATATTTTTGGACACTTGACAGAACAAGGGAATACTGCCATTCAGCTGTGAGCTCAAATAATTAAACATTATACAATACTATTTAGGGTCATGATTATGACAAAAATTATCATACCGATTATTTTAGCTGAATCACGATTATTAAAGCCATTTCCATACAATTGGTCCTCACTGATGCTCATGATAAAATGGTACGATTATGTTCTACTCGGTCTGTGTCTCATTAGTGGCCTTGTCCCCTGATTGTGTGCCTGCCTGTGCCACTCCCAGCAGGTGATCGAGATTCATTATTATTTATTTCTTTACCAGATTAATGGCCCATTTGAATCTATGCATGTCTGTGTGACATCATATGACAATTTGCATGACTTATTTGTGGGGGAAGAAAAAACACATTTAATGTTACTATTCATCTAACAGAGTCGTCGAGCCCCAGGACATAGTCTGATTGGGATCGGGCAGAGTAGAATTCTGTTCTGCGCGCGCCGCGCGGCTTGAGGTAGTTGTGTTCCGGTTGTCAATGAGTGTACTGAGTGAGTCCTCCTCCCTCTCCGCCTGACAACCACAGACTTAATCCACCAAAGAGACTGTATTACAGTAAAGTGTGTTTGCCTACCCGTACTTCTGCTACTGTGCCAAGTTCTGTTGCCAACTGTTGACGTTTTGTAACTCTGCCGTCCCACGTTCCGCAAGTAAACAACCTGCTACTGAAAACGCTTGTTGTGGCATCATTACTACTCGCTTCCACCACAGAAGTAAGACCACAACAACACCTTTGACCTTTCAGTTACGGGATACTCCCTACCACCTTGCTCTGGACACATGTCCTGCACTGACTCATCTAAAGTGATGGGCAATGTTCCGGCAAATGACAGTACAAGAAATAGAGTCTGCATCACTGGTAAGGAAAAACTCAGCTCCACTGGTTTATTAATTCAACGTTTCGATGATCCCAGTGTTGCGGACTCTATTTATTAACACAATAATTAACAAGTGCTATTGACATTCAGTGTTGAAAACACAACATAATTTATATCCACTAGACTTTCCCTGAAATCACTCTCAAGCTTCATCAGACATAATCACCATTTTCAACCATTGTAAATAAACCAGATGACTCTGTTGCCTTACATAGCGTCGTCTACAGTTCATAATGATCTAATTTTGTAACAGGATTGATGGAATGAAAATAGCCAAATGAGTACTGAAATGTTTTTATTCCCCAAACATGCAATTACCAACAAAGTGTAATTTCCTTTAGGAATTTCACGTTTTCCATTAATTAAAGTAGCAGTATTATGGGAAAATTGTCCATACTGATCTAAGCCAATTATATGAATATGAAGCAGGGTCATAACACACAACCAATGGCATTACTCTCTCCATAGACAGGAATGATGTATCAGTGTCCAACTCCGCCTATCCTTAAAGGAGAATTCCGGCGTAGCCGTTTTCTTACCGAAATGTGACGGAAATATATCCATTAACCACAGGTTATTTGCTGGTCTATTAACCACGCATCCGTGACACGATGTGAGCTTCTATGTCAGCTGAGAAACTAGCACTTCCCAAAAATGTCAGAGCCTCTGTGCTCCAGACTGTATGACGGAAGCCTTTCAACAGTCTAGCTCGCAGGACTATAAGCTCCCACTGGCTCTCACTCAAATGCTGGTTTGGTTCATTGTTCATTGTTGTTAGGGATGTAACTGCACATGCAACCCTGAATATTGGTGTTCTGCTGAAATGTTGCAAAATGTGTGAGTGTGAACACTGCATTCACAATGATGGATTAACTTCATGAACCAAATCTGATGTCTGGTGAAGTATATGGCAGCTTCACGGTAGCTATACGGTAGCCCAAAGCACACTATCTGGGAGTGTGACAAATAGGCCTAAATGTTACGAGTGTGTGTCTGTGAATATTTCACAGCTAAATATTTCACCAGTTGATGCTTTTTATTTGCGTTGAAACATCTGCCTTGTTTGTTTGGTGGGGGGCTGTGTACACGACAATGTATTAAATATAAAACAAAAGGAACGTTTGTTTGGTGGGGGGCTGTGTACACGACAATGTATTAAATATAAAACAAAAGGACCGTTCACACTGAGCACTATAACTATAACTGCAGCCAGCCAGTGGTGTTGTTGAGCAGCCTGCACCGCTCAGTTCACACGGGTGTGATTTTTCTTCTTGCTTGGCCCCGTCTCATCGCTGCTTGCAGCAATATGTATTTTGTTTTTGTTGTACTCATAGTATTATATGTTTGTTTACTGTGCGTACAGCACTTTGGCTCAACGCTGTTGTTTTAAATGTGCTGGTTTGGATCACCAGCACATTATTAGCTGCATCTGTGTTACTTACAATTACATCACAGTATACTAAGGTTAGTCTCATGCTGCCTTCCATGTTTCACCTGGCTGTAGTGTTTGAGTGGTGCAACCACTCCCTTACGGAGCTATGTGTGTGGCTGGGTGGGTGGCTGAGCACGAAAACAGCATGGTTGTTTTTCACCACCTGTGCGCAACCTAACACACAAACACAGTACAGTACATTGACAGTACAGTACAGTACAGTACAGTACAGTACAGTACAGTACAGTACAGTACAGTACAGTACAGTACAGTACAGTACAGGGACCCCCACACGGTAACTCTGTCATTTCTCAACCGTTTCGGAGAAATGAACACCCCCCCCCCCCCCCCCCCCGGCTGTTCCGGGGATTTCCCGGGGACCCCCACATGGAGTTGCACTCACTTCACACAGGTGTGATTTTTTTTAACCTGAACCGGATATATAAACAAGATCAAATGGTGTGTCTTGTTTGTTTTTATTTACTTGGAACTGTTTGTCAAAGAAAGAAAGAAAGAAAGATGTAGGTCATGGCAGACATCCCACGGCTGCAAACTTCAGCATTGTTGTTGAAACCTTGGAACCATGATTGCTTTTGTGTTTCTCGTCTTGACCTTGTTTATGGTATAAAACCTTACTCCCACTTGGTACATGCAGTACATTATGGAGTGTCTGCCTGCCTAAGTCTTTGATATGCGCATGAGGCATATTTTACATTTAGTTAATTAAAGAGTCAGCAAACGTGAAGAGCAAATGAAATGGAACACATTCAGGACTTCCTGACATGCATATTCATATTTTAAAATAACCGTTACAATTAAATTGAAGGTCTCTGAATTAATGATTACAAAAAAGCTTAATGTGTTATATTATTTTGATGACTGTCATCAAAATCTAATTTGAGTCAAGCGTTTATAGAATACTAATGTGGCTATCTCACACAGGGATGCTGTATATGAGCAAGGCTAGCATCCCTGATGCCAAACATATACAGTACCAGAACAGTATGTGAGCTGAATTCATTTCAATTCATAATTCATATTTGCAAAAGCATTCTATTGCATATATCAAGTCTTTCGCTCAGAAGCTGTCTCAGTACGATACTGTCATCGCTGTAAGCTTAATGCGGTTCTAATCCTTTTTGTATTCAAATCGTTTAAATCATCAGGTAGGCTGTGAATTAATTTAAATTAAGCCAGTTATGCATTGTATAAACAAAACACAGCGTACACATATTTTGTCATGGCCATTTTATATATGACTCCTCTATGCCGTCACGTTGCAGGAAATGGATGTTAAAGTCATGAATAAAACATGTTGCAATACCTGCCTTTTGGTGGTGGTGTCTGGAATGTTTGATTGACATTATATTGAGAATCAGTCAGTCAGAATCAGGCCATAGCTATTAAGTATTGGACACACCGGCTGAATTTCAATTAACCGAGCCAGACATAGGAGGCAAGCTCTATATGCCTGTCTGACAGAATTGTGCAAAAATGAGATGCAAATGGTTTCGGAGGAAATGTTGCATTTTAATATGTTCTCAAACTCTTGCCATGTACTGTCTGTAACCCCCGCAGTAAGAAAGAAGAAATATGAACCCATATCGCAAAATTTGATGAGACAATATATCATACACCATAACAAGAATCATTTCAAATGAATACAAATATTGGGAAGGATTATTCTAAGAAACAGCAGTATAGTAACCGTGAAACACAGGAAAAGGTAAAAGCAGCAAACAGTGCATCCGGAAAGTGTTCACACTCCTTCACTTTGACCACATTTTGTTTTGTTACAGCCTCATTTCAAAAGGGATTAAATTCATTGTTTTCCCTCATCAATGATCTACACACAAGAATAACCCATAATCACTAAGTGGAATTTATTTTTATGTACATGAACTTAAGTATTCACACTCTTTGCTATGATACTCAAAAATGACCTCAAATGCATCATGTTTTCACTGAGATGTTCCTACAACTTGACTAGAGTGCAACTGTGGGAAATTCAGTTGATTGGACTTTATTGGGAAAGGCACACACCTGTCTATATAAGGCCCCACAGCTCACAGTGCATGGTAGAGCAAAAACAAATCTATGAAGTCAAAGTAATTGTCTATAGACCTCCGAGACAGAATTGTACCGCGGCACAGAGCTGGGGAAGGACACAGAGCGAATGTCGGAGCACGAAAGGAAAAAAAGAAAACGACCTCACGTAATGTCAATCATGTTTGCACACTGCCGCCGAATATTGCGTCCGTATAAAATGTTTTTGGGACCGGGGACGATTTTATCCGTTTTCGCAGCCGTCTTTCATATACTGTAGCTAGACATGGTTTTTCACCCTTTGAGCAGTGCTGTGTCCTTCCAGACCAGAAGTTGATCATCTCGTTGTCGTTGAAGAGCACTATACTAGCCAGAGTGGGTGTGAAAATAGGCAGCAGCGCGCACAGCACGCACGCACGCACGCACGCACAGCACGCACGCACACGCACGTCGCAGTGGAAGAATGCAGAGCGAGAGAAACAGGGGGGGAGAGAGAGAGAAAAGCACAGTGACCACATCTAATCAACTTCTAGTGAAGCAGGGATCCAACTGTGTACATTAAACTTTTGCTAAATAACGATCAGATCAGGGGATCATCCTGCAGCTGCTCCACATTTCCTTCTGCAAAAACATTGCTATGAATATATATTACGCACTTGCTATGACACGGTCTCAGTTGCCTGTGACGACACATTTATCTGCATAAGCATAATGATAACTGCTATGCCGTGTCCATGTACAACTGGGTGAGTCTGCGGACTTGAGATACAGTGTACTTGATATGTTTCACTGCCTGCATTGTACTTTATAGATACGAGAGGCATTTGTTATATGGCGCCAGTAAGGTCAGCCTAGTATGGCACCAGTAGTAAGGTCAGCCTTGTACAAATTTATCATGTCACGTTCCTATGTCTCATATCTTGCTGTCTCATCACTAGGACCCAGCACTGTATTTCCTGTGTGTGTAATACACTTTAGAATGTAATGTATGACACATCACTGTGGCATATGTGACCAGATTTGACTGAGAGCCTGCCATCGCGCAAATTCCAGCTTTTCACCAAAATGAGTTAATAGCACAGCCAGGCAGACTCACATACTAGAGCATGTCTGAAATAAGTGGCATAGCTGAAATGTAAATGTAAATATGAAATAAATGCTTAAAGGACCACTTCACCACTTTTCAACCTATCTTCATATAGTAGGCCCTCACTAATAATCATGATAAAATGTGTCTCTCATAGGAGGGCTGTGGGCAGTTCAGAAACCGTCTTCCAATGACATCATCGATGGAGAATACAAGCTAATAAAAACTGCAGGCTTTCTAGTCCTGAAAAGTTGCAATGCAAAAATGGAAGCCATCGTTCTCGCGATAATGAAAATCTAAACATTTTTGTAAAAAAAATCTTGTTTAAAAAAGAATCTGCCTAATGATGATGTAACTGGAAGACGGTTTCTAAACTGCCCACAGCCCTCCTATATGAGACACAGACTGAGTAGAAAGAAATCGTGCCATTTTATCATGATTATTAGTGAAAAGTGGTGAAGTGGTCCTTTAAACATGTAGTTAGAGACCACAGAAGTGAACCTTTCAAGCCTGTTTTCTCAACTCGCTGTTTTCTGCAAGACATTACTCTATAAGCCATATCTCCAAAACTGGTGGGTCAAACTGAACAACCAATATGTCAATGCTTATGTCATGAAGCTATGATTCATTGCTTTCCTATGACATAAAAAACTGAAAATTCAAAAAAATCCAATGTCAGTCCCTCAGTCAAATTTGGTCACATATATGTTCTCCGCGCCTGCGACTCGATGGATCCTCACCCACCACCCCAAAGGTTTAGATGGAGACTTCTAGAGACCTTAGAGATGGTCGCTTTAAAATCACTACAGCACTCAGTGTGCGAGGATGCTTTGCGTGACGCAGCGAAAAAAACATGTGTGAACACCTTCAGAGTAAAATTGCAGAGGATTTCCATGTGCACCACCTCTTGAAACCAACCGCGGCACCCCCCATGTGTGTGCAGAGTGTAAAGTGATTGATTCCGGTCATCCAGCCGGTGTATATCTCATTGGTACAATGGTGTCACAATGGTATTCTATTGACCAGTCTGGCATGGGGTTTCCAGGCAGGGGGTTGGCATGGCAGGGAAACGAGCAGCAGCAGCACTGTGTTTACCTTTCTCCCTGTAAGCTCAGCATACAGTACAGTCAGTAAGTGAGCCATCTGTGAACTTCTCAGCGAGACTCCGATCGATGCCAAACAGGGCCTCAGCTGTCTGGCGCTGGCTGGCACTCGATCGTCTTCGGGCTGACTTTCAACCCTCAGCCAACCCGTACGTACGGTCGTATGCCACCCCCGAAACCCTTCCTCTGTCTGTTATTGATGTCAAAGTGGCCACCCGTGTTCAAACAGGTGGAGAGGTGGGTTTCTCGCCAGGTGGACGATATCAATTTCACGCGCTCCCAGTGTCAGTGGTAATCTGAGTTTATGGTGAGACAATCATTCACTTGTTTAACCCATTCTGACCTGAGATCAGATTCAAAAAATGTCTTCTACGTCAGTCGTTCTTCGATTTTTCAAAAATAGCAGACCTACAAGCTCGTATGAGCTTGTAGATCTGCTATTTTTCAATAGCTAAAGCATAACATAGTGCTAACACAAAAGGGGTTCCCACCCAGAATGGGTTAATGTGGGTTAATCAGTCTGCACTTTGCCTGCATACGATCCATTACAGATCCATATCAAGCGGCAATATTCCAACACAAAAACGGCATGATTAATTGTACAGATTCCTTATATTATAGTAAGATTTCTTATTTCACTATTTTATTAGAATAATAAACTAATATTATGGGAAAATTAGCTAAATGTGTGGCAAATCTGCAAAAACAATGCTTACCACTAGCTTTCTTCACAAATATGTTCATAAAGATGTCTACTATCTGTTCCACTGATAGTAGACACCTGTGTGAACACATTTGTGAAGAAAGCTAGTGGTTAAGCTTTGTATTTTCTTTATTATTATTTCTTTTTTGATTTGCCACACATTTCGCTAACCTTCTCTAACTATAACCATGTGGCTATTTTACCAATTTACTGTCAGTAAATAACTGACACAAGTTTGTATAATGAGTGATTATTAAAGTGTGTTTTGGCAAGCCTTGCTGGTGTCGTAATGCCAGATTTTTTATACTTAGGCGTGTGCCGAAAATACTAGCCAACCTTGTAGATCGGCTATTTTCAGTGTTTGTCACACATGCGCAGCCAACCATGAAATGATTTAAAGGTATAAACGCCTTGTATTGTCCAGATTCTGTATGTGCATCTAAAAATAAAGACGTCTGGGCTCTGACATACTGTCACACGTTGAGCTATACAGACTTATTTCCACAAAATGAAAACTGTGCCTCGTTATACAAACAATGATTAATGGCTGTTGCTTGGACACCTTGCTTGTATCAATACATCCCATCAGCAAGATTATTTCTGTCCTTTATTATTTTATTTTTTCACCTCACATGGAAACCAATTTGAAAATGCCTGTCAGCTTCAATATGTCCCTGGTCAGTCTCTTGTATTACCCGAGGTTTTTAAATGACAGATACCTGTTTATGACAAGCTCTGTATGCCTTCTGACAGCAAAGGACATAAAGGACATGCTGTTTATGTGGAATGAGAATAGTTTTACATTTCCCTGAGGGCTCCTTTCAAGCATTTTTTCCCCCAATTGCCCTTCTGTGACATCCCCAGCTCATTTTAAGATGTGCTAATCATTCAGCCAGCATACAGACCAACAACACTGTTTGTGGAATGGAATGAGATGCTCTAAAGTGACATCAATACGACATGGTCTTGCAGCCATGTTGTAGTCACTAATGATAAAGAGAAACAACGAAAAAACAGGGATATTACAGTACAGTTTTGGATCAGCCACATACTAGAATGAGTAGAGCAGAATTATCCAGGGTCGGTCGGGTCTTCCTGGCAGCACTTCCTGGCATTGACAGCCCATCCAAACAGAAAAGTCCAATATGATTGCATTAGAAAATGTTAAACTCAGTTTGCCACTCGATTTACCATTCACTTTATGCATGCGCATACCCTCTATATACTGTCAAAGTGAAGGCAGCTAGATATCTGATTTGAAAGTCTATTAAGTCTCTTAATGTGAAATGTGAATTCATGACTGAAAGACCACTGATTGCTCTCTCAATAACCACTACCAGGCATACATGTACATGTATGCACATGCACACACGTGCCATGCGCACACACACACACACACACACACACACACACACACACGTGCGTGCGCACACACACACGTGCGTGCGCACACACACACACACACACACACACACAGTCAAATCTTGCAGTCTCGATGGGTGGTTTCGTCAAAAGATCATCACATCCCCGTCGAGAACTAAATCATACCCGCAGTCTGGCTCTCAAATCCCTTCTGTCACTTCTCATTAAAGCAATATGAATCATTCCTGACATTGGATAATTGGTAAAAGTTATTTTCTTTCCTGGGAGGGGGGGGGGGGGTGATAAAAAATAATCTAGGAGGAGAAATTATGTTTTGGATTTGAAGATCGGTAAAACTGTGACATGTGGAGAGAAGATTAGGGATTACCAACTCCCGCTATCTTTTTCACTGTCTCCTGTTCGTTCGTATGTATGTATACATGCATGCATACATACATACATACATACATACGTGTGTGTGTGTGTGTGTGTGTGTGTGTGTGTGTGTGTGTGTGTGTGTGTGTGTGTGTGTGTGTGTGTGTGTGTGTGTGTGTGTGTGTGTGTGTGTGTGTGTGTGTGTGTGTGTGTATGTAGCGTATGTATGTATGTACACAGTGACACACACACATGCATTTTCATTTTACGTGTATGAAAACATATAGGTATAGACAGAAAGATTAAATGGCCTTGGCAATAATTGCTACGGCCACAGCTGGCTACAAATCTCCAATTATTAGAGACTTATGTGCAAAGACACCCAGAAGGAAGATCGGGGAAGGCTTATGGTTTCTTGGTAGTATATTCCATGTAGTATATTCCATGTACTCTCTCTCTCTCTCTCTCTCTCACCCACCAGAATAGAAGATTTGTGTTAACATTTCTAAACACTTTCAAGACTGTTCAAAGTATTGTGCTGCGTCACTTCTTGCCACGTTGCAAGTTTATACATCTGATAATTTTGAGAACCACTGTTCCAGAGTGTTCTGAAAGACATAATAGCTACAATTCCCTTAACACATCAAGAAACAGATAGTGGCATAATTACCCATGCAATTAATTAATGACAGTGGTAACAATTACATCTTCCACAACAGTCAGGCCTCATCCACACGTACCAAACACCAATCAAGCTAATGTTTGGTCGTTTTTTTGGGCCACCACAATGCTTTTCCAATGGGAGTCACATGGCTTGATCAAACATTTGTGTTGATTGCTGGTGGTGTTCTGCCCCTCCCCCCATCAAACAAAAATGTTTGGTCAAACCATTTGACCAAACATTTGCTTGATTGGTATTTGGTACGAGTGAATGAGGCCTCACAAAACACCAAGAATGCACTGAACAAGAAATATAACAAGAAAAGTGATTGCTTTTGCATAATTAAAGTCAAAGATTAGTATTGCACTTGCAGAAGAAAAATTATTCATATGCATCCAATTTATGAGTGCTTTAGCCAAAATGAGAAAATATGTAAATCAGTACATTCATTTAATTTTTTGTCCACTGTCGACCACAAACACCAAACATTTTAAGAACTTTACCAATTTATAAAATGACCATGACTGCCTGCAAGAATGAAGAATGTGAATTTAACCAATTACTACAGGATTTCACCAGACAATGTGCATTTTAGCATAAACCCAAATTGCCACATTGTGCCGTGGTCAACTCAATCCCAACTAAATAGGAATTTCCGAGTGTGACACTGCTAAAATAATTTGAGCCATGCCCGTCTAAATCCTTGTTCAATGGTTGCTGATTAGATGTGAATAAAGTAATTACACCTCCCACAGCTTGACAAAGCCCCCTGCATATACAGTAAATATACATCATCATAGTAAATTGATTGCAATGGTAATATTCCAAATGTATTATATCGACTCCACATTATGTCCAAAACTTTAGATAGACAAGCCGAGTTAAAATGTGTTGCTTCGTGGCGCATTTTGATGACTAAGGTTTAGTGAAGCAAAATAATAAAACACATGTGCATCGAACCAGCTCAGTGGCCTTGTGGTTAGAGTGTCCGCCCTGAGACTGGGAGGTCAGGGTTCGATCCGAGTCATACCAAAGACTCTGAACGATGGGACCCAGTGCCTCCCTGCTTACTCAGCAGCAAGGGTTGGATTGGGTTAAAGGGACACTTGGTGTATGTAGTGGATTAAAATGGGTGAGGTTTAAAAAAGGCAAAAGGCGTGCTCTGCTGCACTGGCCTAAAAACGGGTTCTTAAAACTTTTTCAACATTAAGAGCCTTATATTCACTTTATTAACAGATGGCGTACCCAATAAAAAACAAGCCTACATGTATGCATGTATGCATGGGGCTTTTTTGTAAAATCCCAGCCTGCAATACCTTCATATATTTAAAATCCAAAGTAAGGTTACCAGTGAGAGGCAATGCCTATTCACTGGGGACCTGAAAAAAGGGCACTGTGTGCAGCGCGTGGAACCGTCCAGTTGCCTTAAAAGTGTGATATTCATAGATTTTGGGGCATAAATAATATATTAGAAGCTTTTTATCAAGAATTGATCAATGTCACCATGGTCCACATACTGTATGTACAGTGTACACTGTACAATTTTCTAAATGGCACATTGCTGTCCAGAGGGCAAAGGGCAGGTGCTCTATCACCACCTAGTGTCTATCTGTGCACGTCACTGAATCCAGGTGTGCCAGATCTCCACTGATGACACACTCTGCCCTCCAATCGCTCTGGAAGACGGAGAACATAATTAGTAACCATGATGACCAGATTAGTAACCCTAACAACCCCAGGATCGTCTCATCACACAGTCTACACATGACCCTCACGCTGCTGTTCCAATCATTATTAATATTTCAGGCTGATTGCTCACAGCAGCTCACACCTGGTGGTCAGGCACCAGCTGATCTTGACCAAGAGCGGCTTTGACATGATAGCTGTATCCAATCTGGCTTCAGAACATCCCACTCCACTGACTGACTACTGTATTTGAACGACTACATCAAACGTGAGGTAGAATCGGGCAAGTTCTGGACCTCCAAAAGGCATTCGACACGGTTAATTATTGGACTGGACAAACTGAAGGCTCTGGTCCACTGGTAGGAGACCCCGGGGCAGACCAAGGCACAGTTGGTGGAAACACATCGACTCACTGGCCTTGGAACGTCTCGGAATCCCCCAGGAGGAATCACTAATGTTGCTCTGGAGAGGGAAGTCTGGAGCACTCTGGTGAAGCTGTTGCCCCTGCGACCTGACTACAGATAAGCGGTTGAAGACGGATGGATGGATGGAAACTGAAGGCGGTCGGTTTTGATAGCTCTGCTCATAAATAAACTGGATGAAATCCTACATGGAATGAAGAGAACAAGTGGTTGACATGGAACAATGTCCTCGACCTCCCATTGAATTGCGGGGTTCCCCAAGGAAGCATGCTTGGGAGTGTTTAATTGCCTGGTAGAGACACTCTAGATATGATCAATTAAACTTACCTTAATATAAAAACCAACAGCCATTAAGTCATCAATAATGTTTATAGAACACGTCGAAGTAGTATCGTCAGGGAGCCATTATCGTTTGGCAAAGTGCCGTTCAGTATTTAATATCATGCAGGATGCAGGACGCAAAATTAGTACAATAGTATTATTACTTCTGTTGGTATGGCAACATCAATAACACCTACATTAAAGTTGGAATCACCAATTGTTTGTCAAATTAGTATTTGCTATGTTTTAAATAGGAAATTGGTGGTATATTGATGGAAGTTCTTTGCAGTCAAATAATAAACATTTAAAACTGTGTTTACATGCGGATATCAAAGCTATTGGGCTAAAATAACTCAAATTGTTCACAACTGCCAGAATAGGACACTATAGTGTTCATGTTAGAAACGGAAAGCCTTTTTTGATCGCACTTGAGTTATGTTCGGCCTTTGACCACCATGTTTATGGAGGCTTTATGGGGCATAGTGGTTCTATAAGAAAATCTGTGCATTCATGAGGAGGTTTTAGAGCGTTATGATGAGGTTCTGAATTAATTGTGACAATAACAGAGCAGGCACATTTTAAACATACTCCAGTACTTTAACTCAAGTAAAAATTTTACTGAGCAATTTGCACTTGTAGTGGAGTAATGTTTGACCAGGATTATCTTCACATTGACTCAATAAAATGGGGTTGTGTGCTTTGTCCACCGCTGGGCAGGGCACATCTCCTGGCAGAGATTTACCAAGTGTGTTGATCCTACCACAGAATCTGGGTAATGGAAATCTAGACTCCCTCTGAGTTAATCATATAACTCTCTCTCTCTGTGTGTGTGTGTGTGTGTGTGTGTGTGTGTGTGTGTGTGTGTGTGTGTGTGTGTCAGAACTAGGTCCCAAAGTTTAATTGCCTTTTGATAATCCTATTGTCTGGCAGTCTAGGGAGTGGTAGTGACACCCTCTCTCTCTCTCTGTATGCCTACTCTAACCCCTCTCCAGAGCTACACTAAACTACAATTAATGTGGGACTTCTTTGTACGGTGGCCATAGAGTGACAACCCTGACCCTTATGCTCAAATGGACCCCCACTATTACATGCCATCATGAGCCAGTCAGTAATGTGATGACAGGCAGAGGCCACATTGTATCATTGTTGACTATAACTGCCAAGTGAAAGTTTCATACTGATGACTGAAACATTTTTACTCCCTACTGAGTTGCAAGTTGGAATGTTTAAATATGCATGAAGTCTGGTGAAACTAAATGACTGCCACCCAACAGTGGTTTCATTATTCCAAAACAGATAGCATAATGGGGGAAATGTGTGCATGGATGTACTTATTTAGCCTACTGCTATTCAGTCCTGCAGTTTGCTAGATTACCTGGATACACAGACAGACACAGACATACCATCTAATGCAGTGGTTTTCAACCCTCTTCATATCAAGGTCCATTATTTATTGGGTGTTTGAGCCACGGACCACCATGACATTTAGCCTCTCAGACCCAAAACTTACTTAAAAATAGAATATTTTAGTGTTTTCTTTGAACAAGATTTTGTCCACAAGTCATGCTGTATTGATGTCAGTAACAGGCAAAAGCAAAACGTTGAAACATTTTGTAGACTTGTAAATTAGGTAATGCATGACGTTTAACAATAATTTAACTCATTCTCATTTTTACGCTCTCAAGAGGACCACCTGGAACCCCCTCAAGGACCACTGGTTGAAAACCACTGCTCTAATAGACTGCTAATAGAATTCTAGGGTCACGGCATGAAAACACACGACTGCTATTAATACTATGGTGATGTTGTAGGTGACAGAGTGATATGCTGCCTCAGAGCATCACAGAGCTAATACTATGGTGATGTTGTAGGTGACAGAGTGATATGCTGCCTCAGAGCACCACAGAGCTAATACTATGGTGATGTTGTAGGTGACAGAGTAATATGCTGCCTCAGAGCACCACAGAGCTAATACTATGGTGATGTTGTAGGTGACAGAGTGATATGCTGCCTCAGAGCACCACAGAGCTAATACTATGGTGATGTTGTAGGTGACTACTAGTAATATTCTGCCTCAGAGCACCACAGAGCTAAATGGAGCTTCTTAGCCGAGTTTGTCCACGGTGCTGAATCGGTCCCGATTATCTGCTAACAAATGCAGCCAAATACATATAATGTTGGGGGTCCTTTTTTTTTATCTCACGATTTTTGCAACCCATTTTTATCTAATGTAATCCTGGGCGCTACACTTCCTCTGCCAACCTGGGGAGAGCAGCGGACTGACCTCATGCTTCCATCTATGCATGAGGAGTCCAAGCTGCTTCTTTTCACCTGACAGGGGAGAATTTCCCCGGCCGGACATAGCGCGTGGAGGGGAACACGTTATTCCAACCAGTTCCTTTCCCCTCCATCAGGTGCGTCTGGCCAGAGGGAGGTAGTTTAGAGACCAGGATTACTGCATGTTTTTGTGAGGATACCTACCCTAGGGGACACGGGGAGAACATGCAAATCCACACAGAAAGGCCCTTTCGCCAACCCCGCCTCGGGTATGGGCGAGGCGAGGCGCCCGCAGCGTCCCCAGCGGGAATCAAACCCATGACCTTCTAGCTGGGTCCTTGACATAAAAAAGTTAGATGGTGTGTAAACAAGAAGTGTCCCATTGGCCGTATAGGGCTAGTCTCCCACTGGCTTAGCGGCCAGTCAATCATGAACATCTCGCCACTATAGACCACGTGACTAGACTAGAAAGTACGATCATTGATCAGCTCTGCAAGTTGATGAAAACAACATAGTCTTTTTTTCTACCTATAATATTTATTCAACTTTGTTAGTCCTAGTTGGATTTCGAAAGGGACCTAAAGAGGATTATATCAATATCAATATCATTAGCAAACATTTGCAGGCGCTCAGCTTATTAGGTAGGATAATTATGGCCGTTGACTCCCATTCTGTCTATAATCAAATGAAGCGTTCCTAGTGTGAGCTCAGCTGTGAGTGAGTAGGATGTTATGTAAACACAGCAAATCCATCGATATTTACAATACAATGGTATCCCTAACTGTGGTTGCGGAGGAACGCGTTATAGACCCCGAGGGAGGACAAACAACCAATCACAAGCCAAGGATCAACGATTAGCTTAATCGTTATTCGTTAGGCAGTCTGGCCAGTGTTATATGGTACTCAGAGTTTTAAGCCCTGATAACTATATGCCTGCATTTCATCAGGAACTGTAGTCAATAATGTCTTATTGCCCAGGCGGTGGCGTAACCGTCTGGGCACCCGACTGGTAATCCAGTCGCAGTGTGCCGCGGGTTCGACTCCCGAGCCTTTACTGCATGTCTTCCCCCATCTCTCTCCCGTTTCCTGTCAGCCTACTGTCTGTCCCTTCAAAAAACCAATAAAAGGCATTATAATAATAAATAATGTCTTATTGAGGCTAGTTTGCGCCAGTGGCGGTAGTGGCAAGTACTTTAAAGAATAATACAAATAGTAAGAAAAATACTAGTCGCCACTGGTGTGATAAAGAATGCAAGCTCGGAATGAATTAGAAACCTGCCACCTTCGATACAGACATTTCGGCGAATGTATATTTGGAAAGTGCGAAATGTGTTCACATCATATATCTTGCCCAAAGCTGAGTTCTTCTTCTTCTTCATCAGAGAACGGCCAGAGAAAGTATCCTACACAATATGTCAGACTCCCGGTGAAGTGTTCGACCAATTATAGCCTCTGAGCGTCGCCGCCGCTGTCTCTCCACTCCACATAACCCTGTATACTCCGCCGCCGCGTCTCAACTCAGCCAGCATTAATACATTACATGCGTATATGCCGATGTATAAAACATGTGATGTCGTGGAAGGGACACGAATAAAAGGCGGATTAAGGATCAGAGAATGAATGCGGAGGAATGGGGGGGGCTTAATTCCCTGTGATCAGAGAGCGACAGAGAGACACTGTGGCGGATGATGCAGAGAGAGACGGAATATTCAGAGCGGACACAGCTATAATAATCCCTGGGACACTGTCACAGGGCTTTGCCGGGGACAGCGCAGTGACAGCATGGTCACTGTGCTTGTTGATCACAAAAAATAGATTATTAAAACGATACTTTTCTTTTCATTTCCCCCCCCCCCTTGGTAACCCAGACAACTGTTTCTACCATGCATAGTTAATTGCATTATAAAATAATAATAATTATAATGTCAGCACACTGGTTAGATGCCAAACTTGTGTATTGCGTTCAACATTTTGATCAAAGGATCTTCTATAAAAAATATATATAATAATAATCAAATTCCTGAAGAATATTATAGTTCATTTCATTCCCCGTGGTGTCGAGGCCAAATTTAATCTCTGATCAGAAGGAAGATTTGTAATGATCCCAGAGAGGAAATTACTTCTCTGCATTGACCCAGCAGTGGCTTGCTCAGAATGATCACACAGGGAGTAGTTGGGGTATCTTCCTCTGGGACTCTTAATAACCAGGCGATACAAAGTGTGGAGGAGACGAAGGACCTTTTGATTCCAGACAGCTAGCTGCTCTACCTCCTGAGTTACTGCGGTTGTTTGGGGGCCTAGGCCTAGCGGGCTTCAAAATGCCGTTGTGTATAATAAGGGAGAGAATGATGATGAGGTGAGGGAGTTTCAGAATTGTGATGGTTTCTGTTTTAGATTATGTGGCATCATGCATACTTTTCAATGCAAATGTCGGGGTCATCATGCCTCATGTCCCTGCTGTGCACCGTCATCAGAAAGAGCAATAGATGACCACTCAGGATCTGCGCTAATGCAAGGCATTCTTCAACATTTATGTACCAGACCATCGGATCAATTTGTTATGAAATTATGATAAATGGTTAGGATGAGTGCCTACATGAAAACAACACTAAGGGCCCATAATTAACTTGCACTCGGCACAGGGTTAGAAACAAGACCCCTGAGGGCTTTTTGTGTTATCCTTTTCGTATTATGTTGTAAAGGATGAGGCCGCACAGCTCTTAGCCACGGTGCAAAACTTTCTTTCCCAGGGTTTGATCCTTTTCGCATAACCTTTGACAGTACCACATATAGTGGTACCCCCACTATTCTGTAGACTTAGATAGCATTTGATACAGACTTATAGCATGTTATGTAGACAGCACTATAATTGCATTGTATGTAGTCATAGCACGTCATAGTACATATGTATAGCATAGTAGTATATATGTATAGTTTATATGTATAGTTTCATTATATAGATATTCCACTGTTACTTTCTTAGCTTACGCATGTTTCATGATAAATGTTTTTATGTGATGTATTCCCATGCTTTTTTGTTCTTGCTTAATGTAAGTCGCTCTGGATTAAGAGCGTCTGCTAAATGCCTAAATTGTAAATTGTAATATATATATAGCATACTGTAACAAATAGTATATCAATCAATCAATGTCGCATAAGTGCTCACATTCGCGTGTCTAGTGTCACTAGCATGTACAGTAAACGTGACTTGTTGGACACATCCCCGGTGAACGTCAGAACAATTTCTGTGAATTTAGAGTTGATGTATTGTATGCATGCATAGAGTAATACTACACAATATGATTCCTTACCAGACTCCTGACTGTGCCTGGCTCTGCATCTCTCAAAAATATTACTTTATTCATGCTTCTGTGTGTGCTTGTTTTTACATGTTGAGACAGTGATGATGAGACTCGGTAGGCGGGCTGGGTTTTTGGACCCCGCGCAAACAAGCCTTCGATTCTACTAGCGAATGTACACTCCTTGGAAAATATACTAAGTGAGCTTTGCGTACCAGGGATTATTGTATTATTGTACCATCGCTGTTAACAGAGATGAGGTTATCTGAACAGATCTTGGTTTTCAATTACAATGAAACTGTCTACAGCTGGGGTCTGATCACTGATAATTTGGTGTCAGGAGACCAACCTTGCTTTCACCGCCAAACAAGACCAAGAAGCTGATAGTGGACTGCAGGAGTCAAATGTTATACTTTTTACTCCACTACAATTATTAGAAAAGTTTAGTTGCTAGTTACTTGGTAGATTTGTTTTATTATTATGAAACAAACATTAACCGGCCAGCCGGGGCGCCTGATGGAGGGGAAAGGAACTGGTCGGAATAACGTGTTCCTTCCACGCGCTACGTCCAACCAGGGAAACTCCCCCCTGTCAGGTGTAAAGGAGCAACTTGGACACTCAGGCAAAAAGGAAGCATGAGTTCAAGTCCGTTGCTCTCCCCTTGTCCCCCATATATGGGGACTAGGTTGGTGGAGGGTGTGTAGAGCCCAGGATCACATTAGATGATTGACACAGGGGTGAAAAATGGGTTACAAAATCGTGGGATAAAAATATATATTAAAGAAACCACTTCAACCCTATTTAAACAATTAAACATTAGCTATGCAACACGTTGTGAGCTAATTTGTCGATCATCTATTTTCTAAAGATTGTTATACTTTTGTACTTTTAATCAAGTAAATTTAGATTTCTGTACTCTTACTCTCTTACTGGAGTATTTCTACATTGGTCAGGTGATGAAACGATCTATTTCCGTTTAGTCTCAATAAGAATTCAAGTGGTTTTCTCCTTTTTGCCACTGTGGACATCAGGAAGGATACAGAAGGGGTTTTCAGATGTTTCGTTTTCCTATAGTTTCCAGAGTAATGGCACAGAACTATACTAAGATCCCCTGACCAACATTGATACTTTTATTTAAGTAAAGAATGTGAGTACTTTTACCACCACTGCAGAGGAGAGGAGCATGCTTCTATCTCCATCAATGGTGTTGCACCATCAAGATCATCACCATCACCCCACATGCAGCAACTTCACCGTCTGCCCTCCACCGGAAAGCACTACAGTGTGTGGTCTGTAGGGCCCATGCAGTGCAGCGCTGAGCCCGCTCCTGATGACACAGTCTGCAACACTTTCTGTCTTTGAATAATACAACTGCTGTAGTGCCCCGCTGCTACGCTGGCGCTGTCACTTACAGTATGTACTGTATACTGTATCACATTCACGCTATTAATATGTATGGGGTCCAAAGTTCCAATAGAATCCTATAGAATTCCATAGGATTTTCAAAATCCTATAGGATCCTCCTGTTAGATATTTTGAAAATCCTATAGGATTTTTCGACTAGGGTCCACTTTAAACCTGTGTTGTGACAAAGTTGGAGCCGGAGCCGAGTTCAGCTCTGGAGGATATTTCCATATTTGCACATAGAGGAATCTGCCACTGCGTGAGTGACTGTAATTGGATTGATCCAGGACACTCACTGCGTCTCACTGGCGCTGCCCATGATTACCGGCCAATCAGCGTCCTGTGGCGAGCCAGGGCCAACCATGCGTCTCAATTAGTCCTTTAATTGCCCTTCGCTGGCCCACCGGATTGGATTGTGCCTCATTTAGAGAGCAGAAGTGTCAGCTGTGTGAGCTGTCATGGAGAATAGGCTTTAAAAGCAAACTAATAAAGATAGACTCTCTGTTGGAAGAAGAAAGTGTCGGTACATATCAAGGGAGTTCTGAGTGATCTTCGGCACTTCGGCGGAGCGAGCAGAGGCTGAGGAATCTTTTAGTGGCATGTGTTCAAATGAAGGTCATTATAACTCAATCTCAGCCATTCCTCTGCCTCTTCCTGCTGACTTATACCTACTGAAAATGCTGAAAATAATGAGTATGTATGTGACCGTGTTGTATTCTTATTGACATTGCCCTACATTGTCATCTATCCGTCCGTCCATCCGTGTGTCCGTATCTATCTATCTATCTATCTATCTATCTATCTATCTATCTATCTATCTATCTATCTATCTATCTATCTATCTATCTATCTATCTATCTATCTATCTATCTATAGTACGTGTAAGTGACTCAATGGAGCTCTTCATTGTTATACAGGTGACAGGTGTTTTTTTGTTTTATTTTTTTCAACAGGACATTATAAGCTCTATTTGTATTTCTGAGAATCATATGCTGTAACTTAAACATGATCGATCAGTGTCATTCTATCACGCTGGAGGATAAATTACAATTGATTTCTGGAGGGTGTTACTAACATTAAAGTATAATACTGCACTGCCTTGGTAATGTAATGATGAATGATGATTTGATGCCCAATGTGTCACACAATGTACCTTGGTGCGGGTCTCTATATATGATTAAATCGTGTGACAAATGTGTATTTCAATCATAGCTGTGTTGTTTCAATCAAGGTGCAGCAAAATACCATTAGGCTACTGTAGAATAAATATATATGAAATAAAAACAACCATGCATTCTCGGCTATACATAATGTGATATCTCTAGCTATTTATAATAAAAAATATTCATCTTTTCGTTGTTACAGTGTAATTAGTTCCACCATAATACATGGTAGCAAATGACTGCTTATACTGCCATAGAGTTCACACTATCTGTTTCCAGTCCAGTTCCTTTTGACTCTGTTTAAAATTCTCTGTTTTTGCTGAGTGTAAAAAAAAAAGGGTAATGCAATATTGTCATGAATTATGAATGACAGTTTAAGCAGGCCAAATGAGTACTATCGGCATAAGGTGTGCATAGTGCACAACTCTGGACGCTCTCAAATTGCTAGCACTAAGCTAGAGTTGATAGATGTGTTTGCAAAAGTGACTCTCTCATGACCTGCGTTTAAAAAACACTATAAATCAGTGACACTGAATAATGTCCCCAGTGCATGCACACAAAAGTTAAGTTTGTTATTTAGGGACTTTTAATGATGTTCCCGCATGACCAAGGCAATAGTCTGGAGGTCTGTGATGTCGAAGAGTGCATGCAAATGTACTTGAAATTAACAAACGGACTGTGTGTGGTTTCCCTTGAGAGGGTCAATCTGTGGATCAATCAGCCAATTATCCAGTAGCTTTCACTGTTCAACAGTAAAACTCCTTCAGGTCCCAGCAGGTCTCATTTCACAGGCCTCTGCCGCAAGTCAGGTCCACTCTTGCCCGGGTCTATTTATTTATTTATTTTATATACTGTATCAATACTTTCTTTTCATCTGTCCAGTTCAATACATTTTCGCTGCAAGACAACAATGGGGACAGTGTAATGCATTTGTGGATATAGAGATGTTGTGAGGCTCCGAATGCAATGGAATTGGGGGTCCTTGACATGAAAACTTTTGGGAACCACTGACCTAGCGGTTGATATAAACTACAGTGGTACAGTGGCAGCATTGTGAGATCTGCTATTTTCACAATATGTGGAAGGCTCGTCAGGTGTATTATACCAAGTTCAAATCGCTGTCTAAATGGGTTGAAACCACTGGTCTGCAGGAAAGTAGGCCGATGTCGACGGCCGTATCTTGTTCTTCTTGCACCGTCCCTTGGCGTTCAGAGAAAATAGCCGGAGACTGTTTCCTCTGTACAATGTGTGCCTCTATGCTCAGCAGACGTCACCATGTCGGCCAACAACATTGTCTTTGAACCGCCGCCATATATATAGTGACTCCGACTCGAATTCCTGTTGCGTCACCCAGCTTTTCCAAGTGGCAGGGAGAGAGAGAGAGAGAGAGAGAGCAGGTGTTGCCATGCCTACCAGCAATATTCCTGTACCCCATCCCCCTCCACTACCCCCCAACCCCCCACCCTGCCCGCCACTCGTCTGCATAAATACTCTAACGCCATATTTAACATGATCTAAAGCCCTGGGAAAAAACGGGGGTGATAAAACAGGGGGGAAGGGTCATTAAGCAGCAGTTTGGGGAGATGGGGGGGGGGGGGGGGAGACAGCCAGGGAGAGGTAGAGTCCCAACTTCATCAAGATTAATCACTGACATCTGGTGCTTCGAAGGCCCTAGTTAGTCTTCCCCCTCCCTGGTTGAGTGTGAACCATCAATGGCAGCCAGTCACGGGAGGTGTGGCCCCGGACGTATGTTGTGTCTTTTGCCACACTGTGCGATTCAAGTGCATTATTGATGGTAGCAATGGGACGGCGAGTGCATGTACTGTGCACACAACCACAAATCACGTTTACTGTACATGCTAGTGACACTAGAAGACACTACACTTTTAGCTTCATAATGGTACAAAATGTGGATAAAATGTTACACTTTGGGCCCTATGTGTCACCTGCCGGTGTTATAGGCACAGCACAATTATTATTTGCATTCCCCAAATAATTTCTGCATTTCCCAACTAATTTCTCTCTCTCTCTCTCTCTCTCTCTCTCTCTCTCTCTCTCTCTCTCTCTCTCTCTCTCTCTCTCTCTCGCTATAGGTGCAGTGAAAGCTGAAGATATTGCATCGGATGAAAAGAAAAAGTGGAAGACTCCTTGTCTGGACACCTATTGGCAGATTTACCGTAAGTCTTGGTTGCAGATTGCACTGAGGAAGACAGATTGATTGTGATGAGAGAATAGACAGAGAAGGTCATGGGATGGTGGGAGAGGCAGCTTCAGAGAGCTGGATTGGGAGAGAGAGAGAGAGAGCTCCTTATCCGCTGATGCTACATCATTATGCTCACTATAGGCCTTGAAGGGGCTCAGATCATAAAGAAAGGTCCTACTTTTTGAAACATCTATGGGACGAATTAATGGGAAATTCTCTTCCGGGACGCTCGTCGTTCTGAAAGGGGGTGGGACTTCGATGATCTATTGCAGCTGTAGGACACAAACGCATGTGACGGTTGCAGGTTTTGTTGTGTGATACAAACTGATAAACGGTAAGTTTCACTGTCCTCCATCAAAGGAAAAGAAATAGGCACCACTTGTGAAAAATGACATATTTAAAAGGTGAAGGTAATTGCAATATTGTTTTTTTTTAGCAACACAAAGAACATCGCAATGTTTTGCCTATACTCCTTCAGGAAAGTCTTTACTTTACTTAACACACCTGGCAATTTATCATCACAGTTTTAATGCACTCGATTTCCAGGCTGTAGTCCTATATTGCGCTGATCAGAGCAATTTTCACAGAGTTATGTGAAAAAGTTACGTGCAATTTAGTCTCGAGTGACTATTTTCATGACAGATCCCTCGATCAGTACTGTGCCAACTTAAGTTCTGTGCAGTTTGGAGTAACGGTGTGTCGTTGGCCCCCAGGGGCCCCGCTATTCTCATAGCTGACCCTGAAAGGTGTCCGTGGCACGTTTGGTGCGAATTGGAGCAAAAGAGTGCCTGTTCCCCTGGCGTGGCCCCTGGGAGCCACACATAGCTGCTGGTGTGACTAATATCATTGCAGAGCCCCTAGTTTTGGTTCGGATCAGACCAACGGTGCACCTTCCATGTCCGGATGTTACGTCTGTGTTGTTGACACTAAACGTCTATACATACCGTCCACATATGCCAATTTTAATATACTGTATAGGATTATAAAATGATTATAATGTATTGTAGCCTACTCCAAATATGAGACTTATAGGACAGTCTGGGGAAACCCCCACTGCTCCCCTTTCACTTCCAGACAGAATATACCACATTTGATCCATCTATCCTGCCATTTCCAAGGGTGTCATCTCATTATTGATTGGTTTGAAAGCTGCAAAGGTGAAGAGATATGGATATTATGACCAGGCTGAAGGCCACGATAAGTGCTGCATGTGACTCATGGGAGGTTCTTCCTCATCATTCAGGCTCCTGGACGAATAGTCCATTCACAGCGGTTTTGTGTTCTTCCTCATCATTCAGGACCCTGGACGAATAGTCCATTCACACAACGGTTTTGTGTCAAATCATCCAGATGAATTTAAAGCAGCGTGCTGGAGAGTTGAGGCCCATGCATAGCTGCCAGCGCCCTGCGAGGTCCTTCAGTTACCTTTCAATTACCAGCAAAATAACCCCTTCAAATCTCATTCATGTACCCTTCACACACACACACACACACGCGCGCACACGCACGAGAGCGCGTGCGTGCACACAGACAAACTATTACCATTTCTCTGACCTCTGTGGGTAATTCTCCCCTGTGCAGTCACAGCCTTTCATATAGCTGTCAGTTGTAGGGAGCCAATTAACATATTGTGTGTCCTCAAGAAGGCACGCACACACAGCACGCACACACACACACACACACACACACACACACACACACACACACACACACACACACACACTAATTTACTCCTCCTCAATTTCACTTTCCTCTTTTTCCTCTATTTTTCTCCTTTTTGTCACAATGGCCTAGCTGGTGGGTAGTTTCTCACAAATTAGCTGCGTGGGCTGGAAGGCTCAATTACCTTCTAAGGATGTTAGCGGCAAGGTGCTCCCATCAGAGCCATCACCTCCTCGCTTCCTCTCCCTACTGTATCGATAAGAGCGTGAAGTGAGAACGAGGTGGGTCTCTGTGTGTCTCTGCGGGAGCGTCTCGCTATTGATGTGCCTTGTTTCCCCTGGAGAAAATGACAACTCGATCTCTATCCCTCCTCTGCCCCACCCTCTCTCTCTTCATCTCCCATCAGCCCGTCATTATCACCTCCCTTTCGCTTCCCTCTACCTGCCCTCTGTGTCACCCTGAGCTATATGCGGTGGCATGGCAAGTTCCCCCTCTTTCCTTTTATTCCACCCCAGGTTGAAGGATTTGAAATTGATTGATTGATTGATTGAAGTATGTATTAACAGTGTGGAGAAATACAGTACATTTCAAGCACAACTCAATACAAAACTGTTAACTGTGGACGACACCATAAACTGAAGCATTACACTTGTTTACAATAGGGCCCACCATTTTCAATTCATCATAACATTTAGAGACGTACAAATATACACTTCTATATAGACAGAAACAGGAAATCATCATAGAGGAGGTATGAAAAAAGACAGTGAGGGGAAAAAGGGGTGGTGGGGGATTCAGATTTTACGGGGGCCAGTTTCGAATTGCAGCCGTCCATAGTGTAGGTGCCCTTTGAGAGCGAGTCCAGGGATTCGCATGTTTTAGCTTTTCAGTTTAACACGTGAGGGTTTCGTCATCCACTTAACATCCATCTATCCATTTCACAAATACTACAGGAAATCATTTTCTTTATGATGTTGAGGGTAAAATGCCCTCCTTTGTTATGCCATGTACGTGATTCAGCATAGGGCGATGTCATTGTTATGTGCTATGATTGCTATGCAGAACTTTGCAACTGGCAGCTGATTGTAAGGTACGAGAGATGGCTCACTCATCATTAGCTAAATACAAAGTTAAGTGGGAAAACACCTGCGATCAGTTGCCAAAAACACAGGCGAAACTTGAATCTGAATCTGAAGTTGGCAACTCATTTAGTAGTCCATTCTAAATTATAGGGGTCCAATGAATTCATCATTGCACCCCTATTGCTGACTGCCAATCACCCTCCTGTGATCAGGGGGGTAGACGAACAGTTCCAAACACCTGTGGTTCCTGGCAGCATTTTGGTTATGCTGTCCACACACATGCCATGCTTTGTATCTTGTTTGCTATTTGTAACATTTGCACATATTTTCTAAATTAGAATTAGTTTAATTGGAAGAACGTGTTCTTTCCACGCGCTGTCCAACCAGGGAAACTACGGTGAAAAGGAAGCATGAGGTCAGTCCGTTGCTCTCCCCAGGTTGACAGAGTGAGAGTAGCGCCCAGGATTACATTAGACAATTGACACTGGGTGAAAAAAATGGGTTACAAAAATCGTGGGATAAAAAAAAATAGAAATAGTTTTTAATTAGTTTAATATGTCTGGTCTATTGACACTGTCTTGATTCTTTGGAACAGTCTTCCATGCTTCAGTATTCCATGCTTTTTGCGCAGTGTTGTGCATAGAGCCTATAAAGTTGTGCAGTATATTGCACAACTTGTGTATAGATCTCAGCTTGCTGAATGCTCAGGCCTGACTCACACGTGCACAACAGATTGATGTATGCTGGTTGTATGAGGCTTGTTTACTGATGCAAGCTCTCAATTCATTTCCAATGGGAGCCACATGGTTTGACACAACATTTTTGTTGTATGAGGGGGAGGGGGGCAGTCGAAACACAGCCGAAAGCCATACAACAAAAATGTTGTGTCAAACCATGTAACCATTGGAAATGCATTGGGGCAAGATGTAAACAAACCCTTTGCTTACATCTAGCATGCATCAATGTTGTATGCTAGATCGAAAGGTGTGAGTGAAGCCTCAGTCATCTAGTTTGGTATGACTTTCAAGATGAGGGGTGAACAAGGCAAGGGCATTCTCTCTGTAGTTGGGGATGTCCCCCTCCACCAGGGGTCACTGTTGTGCAGGGAGATTCATCCCTAGCCCCCTAGGGAACAAATCAATGATCTCTCGTCTGCTTTTCTCACACTCTCTCTCTCGCTCTCTCTCTCTCTCTCTCTCTCTCTCTCTCTCTCTCTCTCTCTCTCTCTCTCTCTCTCTTTCTCTCTCTCTCTCTCTCTCTCTCTTTCTCTCTCTCTCCCCCCTCGTTTTTTCTTACTGTCTCTCTCCCCATGTCTTATCTCAGAATTGGTCTCTAAGATTGTGTAGCGTGCGTGTGTGCGTGCGTGCGTGCGTGCGTGCGTGCGCGCGTGCGCTTCTCTTGGTCATGCAGGTTGTGTTAACGTCCAGTATACAGGAGAATATGGTGCTAAACTATTCACAGGAGAGAGCAACTATAGTGACTGTCAAACTGGCCTCTGTGCCGTGGCCTTGTGCTACGCAGGTGTCATGATGGAAGGGAGGAAGCAGCCGTGGCCTTGTGCAGGTGTCATGATGGAAGGGAGGAAGCCGCTTTGAATGTGAAATGTTGGCTGGCCAATTTACATGTAGCATGCTGGCAGCATGGTGAGAATGCAAGACACACGCACGCACACACAGTAGGCCTATACACTGTATAGTGTATCATATGCATGTGGTTACGATTCAGAGATGATAGGTTGTAATATGAAACAATTTGACGCAGTTCTCTTAAGATTTGCATAATGTAGTCATTAATTTTCCATTGCAAATTAAAAGAAGACATTTCCACGAAAGTATAGAACATGGTTATCCATTTGAGCTTGCATATGTGTACACTGGTGCAGTTTCAAAAAGACGAGATACAGTATACTGTATATAGATATACGTAGGCTAGAAAAAATTGTGCGTGCGTGCGTCCGCTGTGGGGTCGCTCACAGTTCAGCATGCCAGCGCCGTGGCACTTTTGCTTGCGCTGAATTTTCAGCTAACCCCTGTAATGATTAAAAAGGGCGACCATCTCGAAGGCATCTAGAAGTCTCCATATAATCCCTTTGGGTGGTGGGTGAAGATCCATTGTGAGTCGCAGGCGCGGAGAACACATGCCAACACAACAGTGATATGTTACCATGCTGAAGTTTATTACACACACAGAGGAATATATATACAGTAGGACAGTGAATCTATATCCGTAGTAGATTATGGAAACCATGGTAAGAACCTGTATCTTATATTGTACGTACAGTCAGTCCCTCTGATACAGTAGTAGACATAGTTATCAATATGCTTATGCAGCTATATGTGTCGTCTGAGTGTATGTAAAGTAAATCTTCACATTGAGAATCCTCTCAAAGTGTGTGTGTGTGTGTGTGTGTGTGTGTGTGTGTGTGTGTGTGTGTGTGTGTGTAACCAGAATATTGAACTACTTGCTCAAAGCTGACATGTGAGACATACTTCACTCAAATGCTTAATTTCTCTGCCGTGATGCCACTACATGAACCCAACCAACAGCAGGGTGTCCCATTGGTGCTAACAATGTAAGTGAGTGCTCATCGAAAGAACACTCAGGCCCAGGAGAGCAGCTCATTGTTATGCACTCCTATAAAGAGGAGTTGGCCCTGTGTTTATCTGCGAGGCAAAAGTTATCACACCCTCTTACTTCAGTTCAGACATTCATAGCATGAACGCATCAGAGGGGAGTAAAGTGCTATACCCTCTCCATGGTTCCCTCGCCGAAAGGTTAAAGAGATCATCAAAGCACACTTGTAAAATATAAATGCTGAATACGACATTTAAACAAGACTGTGTTGGATAGATTATCCCTCACCCTTCCTCGCTCCCCCATTCTGCAGGCCGCCACAGCTTGTCAGGAATGTATATTATGACAGTGCTTTGTGTTCATAATACATGCTTGGCAGACTCTGCAATGGAATTGTACAGAAACATCAGTGGCTCAAAATATGCAAAGTTGTTTTTGCAGGGCTCATCTAGCTGGAGAACTAGGGCATAGGGTAGTTTATGCCAGTATAGTGGGTAAGGCATTGCAAGAGGAATACACTGTCAACATTGTCTAGCTTTAAGGGTGGATGAGGCTTGGAAACTTAACAAACAGCCCCGCTGTCTCAATGTGACTAAGAGGATTCCACGTTGGCCCGGAGCTAGACATTTTCTCTTGGTCCTGCTAATTACTCGGGGAATGCTGGCACAACAGCAGACTCTAGAAGACCTTTGTTGTCTGAGTCGGAGGATGACAGGTATCACAATCCATTGATGCTGCCATGTCCTTGAGAAAAGCACAGTCGGGACACCAGAGCTCCTACCGAGTAGGCCTGCATGCTATTAGGAAGACGTGCAATATGCAATGACATTGTTGAATATCGAGATGATGACATGACTTGACTTGACCGGATGTTACTTTTGTTACTTACACTGAGTGTGGTGTCGGGGAGCGTGATACAATTGAATTGCTGTATATCACGGTGTGTGTGTGTGTGTGTGTGTGTGTGTGTGTGTGTGTGTGTGTGTGTGTGTGTGTGTGTGTGTGTGTGTGTGTGTGTGTGTGTGTGTGTGATGTGGTCATTGTACCATATGACATTTTTACAGGATTATAAATTATAAAAAAAAATAATGGAAAATAGTATCCTGTTCAGGAAATGCCCGGACTAATCATACATAAAGATAAAAGATAAAGATTAAAAATAATATATGTATAGTGTTCTCGACTGCAAGTGTGTGTGTGTGTGTGTGTGTGTGTGTGCGTGTGTGACTGTGTGTGTGTGTGTGTGTGTGTGTGTGTGTGTGTGTGTGTGTGTGTGTGTGTGTGTGTGTGTGTGACTGTGTGTGACTGTGTGTGACTGTGTGTGTGTCTGAGAAAGGGAGAATGTGACGGGGACAGCTTAATTTGCTGGTTTGCCAGCCGAGTTGGCAGAGTTTCTGGTTGATCTTTTAATCCCATTGAAATCATATCTCTGGTTTGATGAGCAATATAAGGTGAATATCCCTTCATGTTGAGCCAGAGGGACACAGCAAACAGGCAGGGCTCTTAATAATGGATGAGCGTGGTTGAGGATAAGGCGACCAGTTTGACCATTCGATATGTCCTAATAATTTAAATTACTAGAAAATAACATAATCTGCACACTTCGTAAACAAGTTGTAAGTGTGTGTGCCTGCATGTGTGTTGTATTGTATTGGTTGCTAAGGTATAATAGGCAGTTATATTAATAGTACACAGGCTGCCAATGTCTCTCTCTCTCTCTCTCTCTCTCTTTGTCTTCCACTCACTCACTCGCTCACATGCACGCACGCACGCACGCACGTACGTCACGCACACACACACGCACGCATGCACGCACACACACACCAGGCCATTATATGAAATTAACAGATGCGACACTCTTTCTCTCTCTTTCACAATAGTAACCTATACAGTACACATACATAACGGCATATGCAGACAGCGTGTCTGCATATGCCGTTCTCATAATGCGAGTCCTGGACTCTTGACCTTACGCTCTCGTTTTCACTTCATTCACTGTCCACATTTGATGATGCTCTCAAAAACTCATGTAGTTGTAGTCATGTACCACATCGACACACAGCATGGGACAGCAGGTGCGTGTGGGCTTAAACCATTCTGAACGGGATCCCCGTTTTGTGTTTTAAGCGTTATGTTATACTTTGTCTTTAGCTATTGAAAGATAGCAGATCTACAAGCTCATAGCCGTGCTACGAGTTTGTAGATCTGCTATTTTATTTATTTTTATCGTGAAAATGTGTGGCAAAATCTTTTGCTTCTGCGGGGTCCCTGGAACAACATATTTTCAGATGGGGTTCGGACTTCGGAGGCCAATTACGTATAGTTTCTGAGGTCCTTGACATGAAATAGTTTGAGCACCACTGAAAACCCTCATGATTTAGAAGACATTTGTATAGAATCGTCCTCAGGTCTAAATGGGTTAAAGGGGAATACCTCTCAGTTTAAATATACCTTTAGAGTTGTTGTGTGGAAAAAATAATAAAAAGTCCACCCCTTCTGTTTAGCCTAGAACTTGATGTCTAGAACTTGGGGTGACATCACAATGGTGTAGCGGTGTAGCCTATACTCTGCAGGCCAAAGGGTACACCTGGAAGCAAGCGTGCACGCTGCAAGTTGTCGTTCTAAAAGTGAACTCACAAGGTGTTTATAGTGCTTGGTCCTTCTAGGATGATCGAATCCAACGGAGATAAGCACGGTGACATTAAACAGAGGAGGAAGGTTAATCTCATTCTTCATGACGGTGTATCCAAAGTGACTCCTCTTGTTTTTTTCTCATACCGTCGGTATCATCTCTGAACACTCCTTGGGTTCCAAGGGCAAGAATAGCATCCGCTGGATCTGGCAGTATTGATTGCTTCAGGATTTGATTAAACTTTCGGGCTCTTCTCCAAATGTAAGACAATAGCACAGAGATAACCTCACCTTCCCTCCATGGGTCAGTAATGTGGTTTAACGATACGGCTCTGCACTTCTCTCAGATAATGTCTCACCTGCTGTAGGTTATTTCCAGAATATAAACCAAGACACAACTAAAATTATTATATATAAGTTGTCAAGGACTATACATTTCAGCACAGGATTCCGTTTGACATAATTTAATCGATTGCCACAAATTCCTGCACACATTTACAGTGATGTCATAATCAGCGTGAATGTTGATTATGTTATACAGTATATACTCTGTAACTGAGAGTGTTCGCAGGGAGCTGTCAGTGAGCGGTCAGTGGGTTGTATAAGAGGCTCCGTTTGAGGAGGTCTTATAGTTTAGACTAGGATCTGTATCTTGCCTTAGGCGTTGGGGGAGGGAGTTGTGAATAGTTAGTAACTTGAGCCCAGTGTTTTAGCTAGGTACCTCCTTATTATTCCAAATACTCACAATATAGGATACTTACTATTATGATATATATACCTGTAGTATTATTATATTCTTAATCATAATGCTTCTGTGTGCCATACTTTATAGGGAGACGTGACGTGACGTTGTGGCCTAACGTCACGCCATCAACCGTTTCCGTGACAACATACTCCATCGTATAACTGTCAACTTCTTCTCTCGGCTTCTAAACCTGTAAATTGGCTATTTTTGGCATACGATGGTGGAGTATTACATCAGGCTTAAAATGTAAACCTACATCATCCGAAAGGGATGAAGCTCAGAAAAGTACACTGGTCCAATTAATTATTGCTGCAAATGTCTCTCCCATCTTCTCCATGTCGCTCTGTTCAGTCTGACAGTCTCTATTGTGTTTCTCCTTCTCCATCGTGTTCGTCTGTGGTTGTGACTGTGGTTTTGTGTCTCTGGGATACACATCCTCTTTGGAAACTGTCAAATCAGAGAGCATCTGCTGAGGTGAGATGATAGGCCCTAGGGGAGACCTTTGCTAATTCTGCGGGGGGAATTTCAGCTTCAGTTCAACAAAGGTGAGATCAAGACCTTGCTCAAGGACACTAGCACGTTGGCGAGCTGGGAGTGGAACTGGAGACCTTCTGATTACCAAATGGCCTCTCTTCTCTCGACCCACTAAACCACAGCCACCCTAATCTAACAGTTTGACATATCTTCTTCCCTTCAAACTAGGAAGGATATGGCCTGGTCAGCCTGCAATGACATGCATAAGATCTGGTCATCCCAGCTTAGTAAGATGCTAAAAGTAAAAATATTTAGGACGGCCGTTGAGCCGATTCTACTCTATGGCTCCGAGACATGGACACTTTCAAAGAAACTAGAGAAACGGTTGGATGGCACTTACACCCGCCTTCTAATGAGAGCGCAAAATCCGTCTTGGAAGAGCCACCCATCGACTAATCTAATATACGGCAACGACAATGAGGTTATATTATATCTTCCCTTCTCCTCTGGAGTCCTGCCTCAAAGCAGACCAGAGGTAGAAAACTGTCGTTCCCTGATGTCATCGCTAGGGACACAGGCATCAGTAAGCAGGAACTGGGGATGGCAATGAAGGACCGGGAAGTCTGATGTAATATTGTGAAATCCACGATCTCGACCGCGGTCGAAAAATGATGATGATGAACAGTTTGAATCCTATATCTCAGCTCCCACACTCAGTTCTTTGTGTTTTAATAAATTCCATGCATTCCCCACCTAGGGCGAGATTGGACGAGATTAATTAATGATCACAGATCGCCTAGGGCAAGCCGAGATTCGACGAGATAAGGGTTTATAATGTTTAATAATGATTTCACCGGCGCTTGGCGTCATCGTCGCCAAGCAACGCTTTGCTTCCGCGTTGGCGACATCATCTATTATTTTCCATCCACGGGTCCCGGACTAGACACGAGTGCTGATTTGACTGAGCGACTTTCACTTGCAGTTGAGTAATATTTGACCCGAGTATTTATACATTGACGCTTGGGTGCTTTGTCCACTACTGTTTCTAGCTTTTTACAAATGTATTGTCTTCATTTTGGCTCTGTGTAGTTCCGTTCATTAATCATCCGATGCTTCACTGATCCCCTATTCTAATGATGACGGTTAACCCGATATTGTGGCTATTAAATCATAGCGGCTCCAAATGTTAATTGGCATCACGTTCCAATTAAAGATAAACATAAGAAATTGGCGCATGTGTGCATGCACGCATGCATGTGCGTGCGTGCGTGCCTGCGTGTATGGTGTACCTAATTAAAGAATGAGATTTCAATTAAGATTAAGTCTGCCTACTTTCTTGAATGAATAACAGTTTTTAACCCTGTCCAATCTGCATAAATCTTGTCATGAAAAGTACTCATCATGCAGAACCCATTTAAAAATGTATAAAAATCTTTTGGAAATCAATTTTCAAATGATTTACATACAGGGCTGAAGTGGTTACTGTATGTTTTGTAATAATAATCAAAATCTACAAAGTAACTAGTATCTAAAGTTTTCAAATGAAGGTACAGTATAGTGGAGTAAAAGTATAAAACATTTGAAATACTGTACTTACTATAAGTAAAGTACAAATAACTACAAATTTTACTTTAGTACAGCACTTCAGTAAATGTACTTAAATAAAACTAGTGTTGACTAATCATTACAATTGGCTCTTATTTTGAAGTGGAAGAGGAAGTCTGTTTCGGTTCTAGCCAAGCTGCCATGACAAGTTGTTATGATGCCGGCAAGTAAGTATAGTATTAGTAACCCATGTAGATTAAACAAGCTTTTAGTAAGTATAGTAACCCATGTAGTTTAAACAAGCTTTAGTAAGTATAGTAACCCATGTAGATTAAACAAGCTTTTAGTAAGTATAGTAACCCATGTAGATTAAACAAGCTTTAGTAAGTATAGTAACCCATGTAGATTAAACAAGCTTTTAGTAAGTATAGTAACCCATGTAGATTAAACAAGCTTTAGTAAGTATAGTAACCCATGTAGATTAAACAAGCTATAGTAAGTATAGTAACCCATGTAGATTAAACAAGCTTTTAGGCAAAGTTCATATATTTACCATATGAAAACCATGCATTTGTGACTTAAACAATGTACACACTTTGGAAGTACGTTAAACATGGAACCTCTGCGGCATTAGGTGAGTAGTTCATTGTTTAAGTCTCATGGTGGCTCAGGCTGGTAAAATCGTCATCAACAATCAGCTGCCCCAAAAAACATTAACAGTAGGCTACAGTACTGTACTGCCTACAAGAAGTTCACTTAGCCTGCTTATATCATGCCCTTAAATACTGCTTGTACTTGGAACTGTTTGGCCGCCATGCCAATTCTTATAAACATGTTAGTTCATTAGTTGAAGTGGGTCCGCCATGCACTGTGGTGCTTAACTCTCAAATGGTTTGAATTTGTGTCGGAGTGAGAGAAAACGGCAGTAGCCACGGTGGTTTGTTTTAAAGTTTGTAACGTCAAGCTTTGATGGGTTATTATATCGCACCATAATGCATGGTGTCGTACAGTGGAAGGCCCGATCATGCGCTCTGCTGTGCATGGAGCCTATTGTAAAGTTCAACTCTGTTCCAACAAAGGACATAAAAGGACGCAACTCCAATTTCCAACTCAATCCAATGATTTTTTTTTCTCCAACTTTTAAGCTCAGTGGTGGCTTCATTGGTGATTGGCTGGTCGTTTCAGTTCGGTTGAAAACCTACAAAAGAAATTTATGTATGCTCTGCTGGCCAAAGCAACAGCTTTATGGCTCTGTGGCTTTGTATAATATTGCACCAATGGCACAAATCCAGGACAAATCCAGAAATTGCGTACTGCAGCATTGAGATGAGGAGAGTATTTTAGTTCCCTTGGCATTCCCTTGGCTTGACTGAGATCAAGAAATAGGATACTGTATATGCGCATTTGCTATGATTTCCTTGGCTTCAACCTGGTTTTCAGACGAGTGCAGTCAGGGTCATGCATCTAGAGACCATGTCTCCTTCATTTAACATCTGACCCATTTTCCCTGGTCATGTCTTTCTGCATTATAGCAGCAGTAAAGCAGTGCATTATGTAAGTTATTTCTTTCTTTCTTTCGTTCTCTCTCTCTCTCTCTCTCTCTCTCTGCACGCTCGCACGCACACGCACACTTGGTATGTCCATACGTTGCTTGGCGTTTTCGAGGCTGAACATTGTATTCTAAGCCCATTATTTCCACGGAGAAAAATAAATCTCATTAAAAACAATGCAACTCTGTAATTACTTATTTTGCCTTGGTTGTCCTCCAGATGCAGAATAGGCTGACCTGATTTCATTAATGACTCAAACCTCGAGTCCAAGCTGGTCCCATAGACATTTCTGTACAGTGAAGTCGAGGCGGACTTGAAAGAGAATCGGCCTAATTAAATGAAATATCCTCGTGCAACGCAGCATCCTGATGAGCGAGTGGTGGGATGTGCGTTTGATTGGAAGGGTAATCTATTCATTACAGGAGAGAGAGAGGCAGGGGTTTGCCGTTGCCAAAGTATGCACCCTTGAATGCAGAGCTCATTTTTTCTTTCTTTTTCTTCATTTGGTCTTTGTGAATGACTGTGGTTTTGGGACGGCACTGATTAAAATGCCCCACCGGTTGCCTCAAATGTTCTTATATAATGCTTGTCTGGATGGGAGGTCTGAAAATACATTTACAGTACACTCTTTAATAGATGTTTTAATGAACGCGCCATCATGAATTCAGTGTTTGCTTAACTTGTTATGCACGCTTCATGCTCATACACACAGACACACAACGGGGGAGGGAATGCTTCATGGGTCTTTATATTTGTTTCAGGACAGTTCAATACCTTTGTAAAAATTCACAGTGGAAACAGGGAAAATGATGGTGGTGAACTTAAATAAGGTCCCAAGCAGTTCAAGTAGAAAATCCTTTATTCCATTAAAAGCAAGGGTTAAAAATGCTATTGACCGTCCTGGGCGAGGGAGTGTGTTCTTCAAAAACACTTGAACCTATGACTTACAATAGCAGTGAGAAGACTGTATTTCTCTACCCACTCAACCAACCTGCTGCTCAGTTAAGTACAGTATGTTTTATTCATATCACTTTTCACTGATGGATAGGTTTTTTTTTAATATATTTTTACATGAATGTGGTGAAACACATGACCCTTGCCTCAGTGTCGGACATATCTCCAGTTAGTTCAGATCTCATGTGGAGACAAAGGACCGGAAGGAAGTGATTGATGGATGGAGTTTTCAAACTCGATTTTAGGTGAAAATGGCAGGCAGGCAGGCTTTTTCATGAAAAGGAACGATGATGTCGGCGCGGTCGTTCTTCAAAGGTTAGTGAAATCCAGGCAGTGAACATGGCATTGCGATTTAATTAAACTGTTAATGTGGGACAGCCTTGTGACCAATGCAAGCTCCCACAGCACCAATTTGGTGGCTGGAATCTCTTGATGTCTTTGCCGCAGTGTCCTGCACGCTGACCCTTGGTATCCCCTAATATATTAAGTACTGCACCTAACATTCTGGTGTAGCATCCTTCTAGAGACTTCTGCATGGTTGGCTGGGCCCAGCATTCGCTGTCCTGTCATAGAGGAGAACTAGACAAAGTGCCCCTCGGGGCACAGGTCTCCACCAGGTGGCGCTATAATAGGCCAATGTGAAAAGGGTGGGATATATTCCTCAGCCTAGTAGGAATGTGTGTGAAAGAAGCATAGAAGAAGCTAAACGGCATAATGTACAATGTAATACAATCAAAGGCCTCTACGAACCTTTCCGAACCATTCTGATGGACTGTGATGATGACCTGTCGCTGATATTACTAGTTATGTACACATCTCTCAGCATGAACCTGACCTGACCGCAGCTCTCCCACGCAGCTCTTTATGTTCATAATTAGTTTCATAGTGGGAGGAAATTCATTTCCACAAGCCTCACGGCTGGCCAACTGACAAGAACTGCAGATGGATATGGATGGAGCTCGTTCCACTAATAGCCCGAATGCAAACATGTCTCTTTGTTTTCACTGTGGCATTAATACAATCTATATCTTTAACCAGATAGCATTAATTTCCTTCACACTCAGCATTGTAGCTCCTTGATGGTTTAAGTATAATTAGATACTGGACAATGAACATGGTTTAATAGATTCCTCGAAGATCATGTCGAGATGAAAACAGTGGTGTGAGCGGTAGTTAATTAGTTTATTTCTATCAAATTGTACAAGACATGGGGTATATTATTTTGAACCTGAAGATGGAGGGCTTTAATAATAATATAAGATGAGATATGAGTACATGATATCAGTATAATTAAAAAAAGAAACTGCTCATTGTTTCTACTTTCAAGGTATGATAATACCTCATATACTGTATTATCTTATTGCATTGGAAGAGGCTTGGGACAGCTAATCGCATAAGGCATAACATACCGTAAGTATAGGAATTCTGAAATTCAGTTGCTGTTCAAGATAACAGCTATAGTATGGATTAGCTCTGGTCCATAGCTCTAATGCCGTTGCATTTAGAGCTATGTTACCGATGACTTCCGGGGCTCGCATAAATGCAGACCAGCCTCTTGTCTTTAGCGTACATAAAAAGAACGTACGTTTTTGCTTCTCACCAATACAAAGGAGGGTTGTGTCACCCCACCACACACGGTACTTTTTGGCCAAAAAGGGATTATTATTCGACCGGGAAAAAAATAACCTTTAGTCACTCCACTGCACCCTCTACCGATATTGCCCAGATTAAACCTTCATAGAGAATATTTTTCCTCCAGTGACAAAAAAACCCTTTCTGGCCAAAAAGTACCTTTTGTATACGTGTGGTGGGGAGCTTAGAGTGCTTCCACTAATACTGTAGTAGGCTTTCTAATGACACAACCCTCCTTTGTATTGGTGAGAAGCAAAAACGTTATTTTTATTTTAGCTAAGGACGAGAGGCTGGTCTGCAGGGTAAATATTAAGCAATAATAAGCCTTCCGCAGACCCTGTTGAAAGTACTAAAGGGCTGTGTCCACCAAGACATTTTCTGAGTGCAGTGGTAATTATTTTACCTCATGCTTAGAATGTAGAAACAATAGCGACCACACAGGATAATTGTTCATATACGCAGGAGGAGGCCGACTGTATGTCAGTTCGTTAATGAATAAGCACATTTATTACAGCGGCAATAATATGCTGAGATACTTTGGTGTGTGGTGTAGAGGCTAGACTCCAAAAGCAGGCTCATTTGGAATCCATTTCCAGTGATCATAGAGAATATGTGTGAATATGAATGAAATTGGATTTGTCCACCACCCTGTGAATTTGTGTGGTTTCTCATTATAATTGTGTTGTTTATATCTTGCAGTAACTTAATTACTGCCAGAGGAAACAGATGTCTGGACACCTTTCATTATGCTAGGGGCAGAGGAATCCAACTCCAAAGGCTTAGAATATATAAGGAAGGAAGGAAAGGAAAGGAAAGCTAAGGAAAGGAAGTGAAGCAAACAAACAAACAAGGTATCTATCCTTCAAGTTGTACTGCTTAACTCCCAAAGGTGTGACTCACAAAGAAAAAGGAATCCAAGGCACTCCGTCTTTGGTGAAAAAAGATTCATATAGTTTATTGATGAGCAAGGCAATTAAAAAAACAGGACCTACATGTTTCGAACAAAAGGTCTTCGTCAGGGTCTATCTACTGTACCATCTTGGCTAATTAGTCACCCTTAAATACACCCAGGTGGTCGGTGTGATCCAATCATATCATTACAGTGAACAGAAAAAATCTAATATTGGGAAAACTATAGGCTTTTAAAAGTTTCTCTTTGGAGAAGTTTGTTAAGTCTTAAAACACCTCTGATGTATTTGTAATTGCTGTAGCTTTCAGAGAGGAAAGCTACAGCATTCATGATAATGAACAGCCATCGGGTAGTTGGGATTGTTTGTGGGAGAGAAAAACACAAATAACATATTTTTATTTATTTGTATTTTGTATCCACATACTGTGGTCCCACAATCGACGCTTAATTAAAGTGTTCTATTTATCTATTTATTGACACTGTTAAACATGCACTGTGGGTTTTGAGGACACTCTTGTTTCAATGAGCCTTTTATTCATGCAGAGTGCTTTGTATCAGGAAACAATATTTACATTCATCAGCCACACATCCATCTGCATGTGATAAGATCTGCAGCAAGGAAATACTTTTTGAAGTCTGCAGCTGAATGGACAGTAGCTGGGTCCCAATTTGTCCGAAATCAACAAGATCATGCACTTGGTGACAAGTTTTTAGATTTTTGGCATGGTGTTAGGGCATGGTGTTAGGGCATAAGGTTTTCAAAAACCATCGCAAACGAGTTGGGCTCGCCCCCCTAGTGGTCTGTTTGCAATGAATCATAATGTTAAATAGGCCAGCATTGGATTGTTTGCAATGGTTTGCAATATCACGTAATAATAGCTCAAATCAAAATGATAGTAACTGTAATGACAACTTTGAATATTATCCTCCAAGCTTCCATTCAGCTGAGAACGTTTCAACATACAAGCAATGTTTCTCCTGATGAAGGTCTGACGACCGGAACGGAGATTCTATACAGAGCATCTTTTGTGCAGTAAGCAGGACCTCTTTCATTGATTTGATATCAAAGATCCCTTTCTGGAACCCACAAGCAATGAAAGGAGAGCCGGTTCAAAAGAAAGTTTGAATCAGGCCTGTCAGTGATGATGGTAAAGCACACCCTCTCGTGTAATATTGCTTTATTGTGGGAACGTTTCATTTAGGCTTTACTGTGTGTAACAACAACTCCTGTCACTGGCTACACACTACACACACACGTTAATGTGTGCTTGATTTTAATTGTGTGTGTGTGTGTGTGTGTGTGTGTGTGTGTGTGTGTGTGTGTGTGTGTGTGTGTGTGTGTGTGCGTGTGCGTGTGAGTCAGAAGGCAAAAAATGAGGGCGAGCGTGTTTTAAGGCCAGCATACCGGTTACCGTTTGGATGATTTGAGGGCATGAGGCATAAATGTGTGTTATAAATTTAGCCAGCGTCTTGGCCTTCATTTTCCCTCTGGTACCCCGCCACCCCCCCCCCCCCCCCATCCCCCACCCGATCAGCCAAGGCCAAATCCCGACTGATGGAGAGAGAGGGGTCAACTCTAGCGGCAGGAACAAAGTGGACTTGACAAGTGTGAAAGATTTAGTGCTGAGCATTTAGAGTGATCATCTTTTCCCCTTTGTCAGCAGGTGGAGAAATTTCTCTGCCCTTACCGTGTCTTTGCTTCAAGTTTGTTGGCGCAGAGGGATGGCTTGTAACCCATGTCTACTCTCTCCTGTGATGTGTATAGCCTGCGCTTGATGCAGCACAAACGTGCTTACGGTCATAAAACGCAAGTGTTTCCTCAAGAATTTACCTTGAGTTGTAAAACTGTAATGTTCTCATTTAGGCTATACACATCAGAGCAATAACTTCAAATAGTTGTAGATGTAGGCTACTATATCAAAATGGCCTACACACATCCCTCTCCATGGCTCTGCTACTCTACTGCATTCATTCTCCTGAAAACAGCTAAAGCCTCCTGTGTGAATTGGATTTAAAATATCTTTATAACATCTGTAAATTAAAAAGAAACTGTAAGATTAACTTTTAACTGATGAAAATAAGTCTCCAGTGCTTCCGCTTCATAATTAGGTCATTAGTGCGAGTATAATACTTCATAATGCCATCCCAGAGGTGGAATCTGCATCACCCTGTTATCCACACTCTGGGGAAGCAGCTGTGTGTATTTCCTGCAACGCTGCTTTCTGGACAATGGAAATGTATATGAAAATGAGCAATAATACCCTCTGGTGCTTGTGCAGTAATAACCCTTTAAAACCTGGGAAAGCACATGTGTTCATTTTAGATTTGAGCTATTATATCGTCTCTGTCCTCATAATGTCCAAAACTGTTGCTTTTCAGGAAATTCTAAATACGCAGATCAACAAGCTCAAAATGTGTCTCTTCTCGCCAGATTTTGTAAATGCTATTTTTGGTCTTAATGGGTTAAATTCACACATAGTTGGCCAACCAGGACTCAATTCTACAAGACCCTATCTCCCTTACACTATCCTCACAGCTTTCCATTTATTTTTAAGACGATTCCCATTACATTTTCATGCTTCATTGAGGCGGTGCGTTGGGAGTGTGGGTGGACATGCAACATGGCCCCAGGCAAAAATTCAAAATATTACTAATTCAAATCATACTAATCAAAATAGGGCCTGGTAATGTCCTCCAGATATTAACTTTGGTGCTAAATGTATATGAATGAATGAATGAATGAATGAATGAATGAATGAATGAATGAATGAATGAATGAATGAATGAATGAACACAAAAGACAAAACATCATCAGATACTTGACGTGACAGCTTTGCATTATGTGGCTTCAGGTGAATGCACACCGATGTCACAGTGGTGGCTCGCCATCTGGGTGACCCCACAGGTATAGGGCCCTTCTGTTTGCCCGCTGGCTAGCTGTCAGCTGTGGCCTGAGAAACACACCTCACCTATCATGTTTGGTTTAAACCATTTGTTTTGTAGAGGATATTAAAGGTGCTAAATTTCATGCCCATAACCCAGCTTGCCTGTTCTGTTCAGATGTAACTCAAGTCCATTTCACTAAGAATACAGAGTTTAAGTGGTTAACAAAACCGGCTACTCTGCAGTGGAGCTTGTGAGTGGCCGTCAGCATTGCCCTGGTAAGGTTCCCAGGTGAATACGAGTAATGGGGTATGAATAAATGTGAAGCAAACCCTTAATTAGCTTAATAGTGACTACCGAGCAGGTCCACCACCTTGTCAGAAGTGGCAGTACAAGCCCCCTAGAGAGCCAATGCAATTACATGCAAGGCTTTTTGTGCAACAGGAATGCTATTCAGTCTAAAGTGTCATATAATACTCATAATACGCAGCAATGGCTTAAGACTAAGAGGAGGCTCATGTGCAGAAAACACAGATGGGTGTTTTCGCAAGACCTGACCTTTTCAGTGAAGAGAGTATAAAGTGGGATAAACTGTTGTGCAGGTGGCCTTATTGTCAGCAACATCTTGTGTTACGCTCGATTTCATTCGACAGGCCCCAACTCCTTTATTGCCTGCTAGGTGGTAGCATAGGCACAGCTAAGCTGTGCCAGCCATAGACTCCCATTGTACGAGCCTCTGTTTCATATCTGGGTTAGCTGGAAGGAGGGTGCTGTTCATTGTGATCATTCATCATGTAGCATGCGCACACACTCTTTACCTCTCGCCAGAAACGGTTATATGTCGGGACCGATGCGAGACAAACGGATGCGCGACAGATTACCATGGACAGCGCTCGGAGCTTTAGAGATCCTGTTTTAACCCATTTTGGGTGGGAACCCCTTTTGGTGTATCAAGCATTCTGTTATACTTTAGCTATTGAAAAATAGCAGATCTACAAACTTGTAGGTCTGCTATTTTTGAAAAATCGTAACAATGCGGCCATAACCCATAGCTGGTGGGGACGGAGGCGTTGCATAGCAAACGGATCAACGTTAAAAGGTAAAATGACCCTCTCCGCTTTCTGATATGGAGTATAAGACGTCAGATCTGCGTAAATTGATCTTTGCAGCAGCTCCCTGTGTTACACGCAATACTTCAAACTGCATTTCAAATCACAGGTTTGAATGAGAGCTAGGGGATGGGAAATGCTCATTACAAATAATATAGGAAAATGCATTAATATATCCTCAAAAGGAATTTTCATGATTCTGGGACTTTCCACTAAAGATGGAGGAAAGGGAATGAGGGGAGCTCTTTGTGAGCTGTTCCAGGGTCCACTTTGAATTCCTATATCGTGCGGCATAGTCTCTGAAAATGGTCTCCATGTTTCAAACAGACGGCCCATGAAATGAAAGAGTAAGTAGCGGATCAAAAGAGCCTTGGTGTCGATGATGGCTGGTAAAATCAGGCTAGGAAAAAAAGTGGCTGTCTGTGTCTCATTTAGTCTCCATTTGTGGCCAAACAGACAAAGAAGACCATTACATTGTGACGCTGTATACAGCTTCATATAGCTTCTGTGAACAGTGCATATAATGTGTGCATTACATTTCAAAAGGGAAATGGGTGCTCACGTGCACCTGCATCGCGTGTGTGCGGGTGTGCGTGCGTGCACACTGCAGGGCGAAAGGGAGTTTGGCATGGCTGGCCTATTTAAAGGTGATGTAAACAGGTCCTGATGGATGAAGGACTCTCATCCATCCATCATCCATCTGTCCTGAAGGGCCTTAATCTTCTGCAAACACAAACCATGCCACCTGAACACCTCCCTCGTCTGTCTGTCTGTCTGTCTGTCTGTCTGTCTGTCTGTCCGTTGTTTTACTCGAGTCGTGACCCATAAAGATGTATCCGTGTTACCCACAAATGGGTGACCCACTGTTTGAGAAACAGTGCTGTATACCGTCCCAAAGCCTTGCAGTCCCCCACACGCCGAGATGTGTGACGGGAGAGGCATGACACCGTCGTGGGGCAGCAGGGTATAATAGGGAGGAGGTAGAGGACTCTTGAGCGATGGGTTTTCTCGAGTGTACCTGGCTCGTTATTTCCGCTACGGACATGAATTATGTAGCAGCAAATACTTGTTGTCATCTCATTAATTGATTCCTGCCCCGCGCTGCCATAATAACGCAGGCACATGATGCGCCATGTTCTCATCTGCCGTGATGGCGGGGTTTGAGCGTGCTCTTATCTGTTGTGATAGGAGTCTCGATGCTCGGCGCTCCCCCGCACCCTGTCTCCCTCAGTTTTGAAGGGTTGAATCAGTGGCAGCGTGGGCAGTCTCTGCACGGATATACTAATTCCTTTTTAGATCTCTCTCTTTCTATCTGTCTCTCTCTCTCTACCCCTGCTATCTCCTTCCTTCCTGTCTTGTCTGTCTCATCTACACAGACAACGCACGCACGCACTTTAGCTCAATTTAATTCAGGCTGTAAATGAATTGTGACCGAAGGTTGCAGTTAACTATGGAATCGTGCATTTCCCAGTGTGTTGGTTGGGGCACGTGACATCACATGACATCATCAGGGATGAGGCACGTGACATCATCAGGGATGGAGATCAATATTAAGCCCATATATGGAGATCCCTGATGTCATCGATATTGGCCTGTAACTCTACATCTGACCTCAAACCCTTAGATCTCCATATATGGAGCTGACCTGTTCTGACATTCCATATGTTGATCCTTCCCCATCCATCCTTCATCTTCGATGTCTCCCTTTTGAGAGATACCTGTCCATTTAAACTCTAGACGGGCCTGCCCCAAATTATTAGCGCAGCCGCGCCCGGCAGTCTGCAAAAACAGGTCAGAAAATTAAGATCTTACCCCCATGCCAAAGCACCAGCTCTCGCCCAGCAGTCTGTTGTCACCTAGGCGGATATGTTGATCTGACCCCCCATTCCAAAGCGCCAGGGCTCGCACAGCAGTCTGCTGTCACCCAGGCGGATGTGGGCGACCTCTCCCTTTAGGGCAAGGTTGCCGAAGGCGTCTTACTTTATTTTACTAAAGATATTTCATATTTTCTTGATAGAAATATGACCTGAGTGTCATTTTCATGAGCTCTGCTTCACTTGGATATGTTGTGAGACGGAGACGGGTGTACAAATACAAATAGAACACAACCTGTCAAGTAGAAAGTACTATAATACAGTACAAATTGTGAGATGTACGGCAGGGAAAAAAATCAAAGTGCTATCTATTCCTTCCACGTTTCGGATTAATGTCATTTGTGACCACATGCTCATGTCATGTGTGCCACAGAAGCGGAAAGAAATACTTGAATCAAATTCTTCTTCATTACAGAGGGAACAACTAACCTTTTCCCTTTGCTAATTACAGTAGAGGCTGTGAGCCACCCCACGTACCAGACCAATCAGAGGGCCACAGGGGCCCTCGAGGTCCGACTGCCACCTGGTCCACTCCTTTATCTTCTACTGTCACGGTTCCAGTCAGAAGAGAGCAGGATCCAAGTGCAAGATGAGAGGCAGAGTCAGCACAGTTCAAATTACAGTTTTTAATGATCACCCAACAAAACGAGGAGGAGCAGAGCAAAAAGCGGGCAAAGTCAAACACTTGTAGGCAATTATTTATTGGAATTATTATTATTATTATTATTGGAATTATTGGAAAACCCATCAGATTGAAACAGTTGCACTCGTCTGAAGGTGACTTAGTTCAATTCAATGCAATTACACTTTTTTAAAGTCCAATCACAACAAGTTGTCTCAGGACACTTTACATGTTGAGCAGAAAACCAACAAAGATCCCAGCCAGAGCAAGTGCACAGTGTCTAGTGTGGGAAGCCATCTTCCGCGACAGTGTCGAGCGAGAGAAATAGAGAGAAGGAGATACAGGGAAATACTGTAGTAGCAATAGCAATAATAATAAATGTAATAGTCTAAGGTAATATAATATGGTAACAATGTTGTCAGATAATAAGAATATTAAGATAAGGTATAGTTTAGTGGTGTAATATAATATGGTAGCAGTCCATGGTCGTGCTCTGTGAGGAGGCCGGGTCCACCGTCACACTCTTAAGCCCCCCCCCCCCCTAGTCTCAGTACCTCCGAGAAGTCTTTATTCTTTTCACAGAGGGGGCCTGCAAGTGTGCGCGGCAGGTGAACTTGACGAATCAAGCACTCCTTTCTTCAATCTGTCTGGTTTTTCCATCATACTGTATAACTCTTCCGCCCCGACATTGTTTAGTAGCAGGTTGTGGTTGTTATGACACATAACAATATGTTTGTGTTAAAACAAAGTACAGTGTTGTACTGTAGATGGGAGGAAAATACACAAGAGCAGGGATTGTGAAGAATGACTCATGACCTGCTTGCTTCACCCGGTTGGCAACAACCGGGTGTAAGGAAGGTCTGTATAAGGAAGCTTAGCGGGATTCGTTAACTTCCTTATTTGAATATCTGAAGCGAGGAGGAGGCACACTTTATGGAGGAGATGCGACTGACTGATAAGTGTGCTGCATATGCGGCTGCACTGAGCTGATAAGCTACCCCAAATTATCTCTCAACATGGCTGCTCTAATTAAAGGGCTCTTGCAGGTTGCTGCAAATTGGCATTTGATGTATTTTGTTGTATGTTCAAACTTATGCCAATACGCCTCCCACGGCTCACCCCCCCAAAGGTTTTTATAACCCATTAAGACCTGAGGCCGAATCTACTTAATTCCTTCTCAATCAGTAGTTCTCAGACTTTCAATAGCAGACGTATACAAATCTAAAATGACACAGATGCTTTCTCGGTTGTAATGGGTTAATTCGTTTTAAAGAATACCAACGCGCATGCACACACACGTACACGACGTCATTGTCACTGGTTCTTTGTTACCCTCAACCACCTGCAGCATTCAACCACAGTCTCTGCATGGGATGATGCGACATGCATGCACAATGACACCAATGGCGAGATTGTATGGTTCAAAGAAAATGTCTTATTGATGCCCGATTGACTATCCCCACTCACCCCAACCACCTGCTGGTTGCCTCCTCAGCCCCACAGTCCCTGCGCATCTGATATGACATCTTCAGTATCCACCCCACGTCCTCTTCTCCTGTCGCTCCTCAAGAAGAGGCCCCTGGGGGCCATCAGCGTGGGACCTGTACCCCCATGGGACCTGTTGGTCCCCCTGACACCTGTCTCCCTCTGGGTCAAAGGGGATAAATTATAGGCCTACTATATATATGCCGAGGGGGGGGGGTGGGGGGGGGATATCACGTTTATTTGTGGAAACGGGTCACTTTCACGGTCTGCAAGGCTATGTATTGATTGGCAAGACTGACGCCTGCAGACAAAGCATGTAATTTTAAACATTTGTAGTGAATATAGATTTGGGCATGGGGAGGGCACATATGGCCACTGTCCAATCAGCAATGGCATGCCTATACGTAACAGGTGACATATGGAAATCAGGCTCAAACGGAAGCTTCCCACACTGAGAAGTGAAGTGAAGCCGCAGCGAACGGAAGTGGCAGCGTGAGACAAGCAGTATTGCACAAGTCGGGAACCGTATTCGTGACTTGAATGGCCCTCCGAGTAAGGCTACTGTATAAATAATACAATACTAAAATTCTACTTAATACATAATGTTGTATTATATATAGCATTATGTGCTACTGTGTGTAAAGTAATGGCAAGGCATCACACAGAAGTAAAGAAATCACCACATCCAGTATGTATCCTATACGGTATATTGGTTGATGTTAGAGATCCCCCCCCCCCCCCTATGGTTTTAATAATTCACAGGAAATGAAGTAATTTGGTGTCTCTCCTATCTGTCTAGTTTGGCTGTGCATCATCCTCCAGATAATCATGCCATCCACACTTCAGTTAAGGAGCAGTCATTCATCAATGTCCAGTTCTCCCTCGCTGACCTTTGCAACAGAACACAAGGCATGGTCTAATGAAGGCATTTCCTCACGACATGTCTACTGTATAACGTAACTCCACATCTGGAGCTTTCCGCCTCAGTGTGAGCGCCATGTTGACTTCCATCAATTATCATATCATAATATTCATTCATACTATAATTAACTCAATGTCTGAATGACAGACAGACAGACAGACAGACAGACAGACAGACAGAGGTAGATGTCTTTCCTCTTACATACTGTATGGTAGCCATGCTGTCCGTCATTGTTATAGAGCCGTGGCCAGTCCTTCAAAGTCAAACCGAGGCGAGAACCTCAATTTGTCTCCCCTCATGCAACCCGCATGGGCCAGTTGTGTGTGATTAATATCTCCCTCGCTGGCCAAGTGACCCATGACTTGTTTTCCACCATTCCGACCTGCTTATAGACACGTATAAGACATGCAGCTACATGCAACCCTTGACTCATCCACTGTACTGTAAACTAGAGCTTAACCTCCCCCTGCTGCACTCCCACCTGGCAGGGATGTGTGTGTGTGTGTGTGTGTGTGTGTGTGTGTGTGTGTGTGTGTGTGTGTGTGTGTGTGTGTGTGTGTGTGTGTGTGTGTGTGTGTGTGTGTGTGTGTGTGTGTGTGTGTGTGTGTGTGTGTGTGTGTGTGTGTGTGTGTGTGTGTGTGTGTGTGTGTGTGTGTGTGTGTGTGTGTGTGTGTGTGTGTGTGTGTGTGTGTGTGTGTGTGTGTGTGTGTGTGTGTGTGTGTGTGCCTACTAAACATTGCCTCAGAAGCTCAAAGGATACATAGTGCCATGCAAATGCCAGCAGTGTACTTTCATAACTTAAGAACCACTGCACAAAGCTCAAAGAACACAGCTCCATGCAAATGCCAGCCACAGGCAGGTGACTTCTTTATGCCAACTGGAGCCACGATAAGAATATAAAGAAATGGAACCAAACCAAGTTGTACATGGAAATATGTTGTGCGTAGTACAGCTCCACAGTGACATGAATATGAACTATAAAGAGTTGGGTGCTTGTTGGTATAGAATTTAAAAATATGATTCTGTATATGTATAAGTGAAGAGGACTAAACATAGGCATGGTCGGGACTCCCACAGTGATGTGCAAAAATGTGGTTGGTTTTCTAGAGGGCAAAATTGGAATAAGTTGGAGAGTCAGAGGAAACAGGAGATCTGTCTTCCACAGAGACCTTGTCTGCAAAAAGGAGATATGAAAGGAAGGAACATGGCTTGTAGAGCTGCGCACACACAAGCACGCACACACGCACACACACACACACACACACACACACACACACACACACACACACACACACACACACACACACACACACACTACCAACTACCAAAACCTGAATGTTTCTGGCCACGAATGCATCACTATTTTATGTGGATAACATTCCTTTAAGTGGATACAATTCTGGATTGTGAAATGACTGAGAGTGTAATGCGCTGTGGGCATTGTGGGAAAAACGTGACGTGTTACACATTAGTTAGTGAATGAGTTAAAGACCTCATAACACGACCAGAAATCAATCATCGATTCTACATATCACATGATCCCTATGAAACAGTAAGGTAGGGCGGTCTTAAAAAATTAGGTCTTAAAAAATAAAAAAATTAACTAAAGGTTTGAAAAAGAGCCAAATACATACTCAATTCATCCACGAATACGGTGGTAACCTTGGGTGCGGCCGTCAAGTCCAGAGTAAACAGACGGAAGAGGCAAGCAGGCAAACCTCAAAAGCCGACGACTAATGAGCTACGAGGCGAGGAAAACAAACAAGGTAGAACCACGCCGTGCGTGTATTAGATATACTGCACCTTGGTGAGCTGAGCTGGTGGGTGGAAATAACGCCAAGACGAGACATGAGAGACTAAACACAAGCTCATTTAAATTATGTTTTATTTCAGAGCGGCAATGGAAAAAAAAGTAATAATAAATACACCACAGGATTTATTCATCAAACAAACCCTGGCAATGTCTCTGTGGAACAAAATGACATAGTTATTATGTATACACTCTGAAGGCCTGAGTTTTGTCATTATGAAACAGAGAGAACAGAGGGGGGCGGGGGATAAGCAAGGGATTTGATCCTCAAACATTATTCAAATAGGTTTCTAATCATCAGTCCACTGTGCTGCTCAAACCACCAAGGCCTCTCCTACTGAGCAAAAAAGAAAAAAGGGGAAATAAAAGGGCAGAATGAAAGAATATGATCAAAACGGATGAAGGTTATATGTTTACTGAAGATTATGACATGCAGACTGACGCTGGGGCCTCTCTGTTTGACTGTGAGACGCTTCAAGACTGATCACAAATAAACAAACAGGCCTACTGTACATAATCAAAACTTGTTATATGCATGGCTATATAATGGGATACAGATGGTAAGAATATTATGTACTGTATATTGTTGCTGTCATCACATTAATACCAAAGTATAGATTCAGTCCTAGAGTTTGAACACGCATGCAGTCTGTCAGGGGGAGCTCGGTGTACGGCCGTTCTCCGGCTAGGCACTTCAGGGGCCCAGCCTTCCAGCTGATTGTGTTAAGAGGAAGAGGAAGTCTGTTTCGTTTGTAGAGAAGCTGCTAATAGTTATGCTTTTAGCTTTTCACTTAGCCTGCTTATATCATGCCCTTAAGTAATGCTTGTACTTGGAACTGTTTGGCCGCCATGCCAATTCTTATAAACATGTTAGTTTATTAGTGGAAGTCAGTCCACTGTACACTGTGGTGCTGAACTCTTAACTCAAATGGTTTGAATTTGTGTGCAGTAGCCAAGGCTTGTAAGATCCGCAGTTGCAGGGATGTGTTTGTTTTAGAGCAATGCAACGTGACATCAAGCTTTGATGGGTTATTATACTATACTGCACCTTAATGCAGTTGTTATTTTCTGTATTCAACATGGTCTGTTGATTATTTCTCAATAGTGATAATTCATTATCCCTTGGAAGGAGGACATTGTGAGCACTGGATTATCTAACCTATTGCATCAGATCACTTCATGGAGAAGGTCGAACCACTTGAGGCAGTTCAGGATAATGCACATCTGATGTGATGCTCCCTTTGTGTGTGTGTGTGTGTGTGTGTGTGTGTGTGTGTGTGTGTGTGTGTGTGTGTGTGTGTGTGTGTGTGTGTGTGTGTGTGTGTGTGTGTGTGTGTGTGTGTGTGTGTGTGTGTGTGTGTGTGTGTGTGTGTCCTCGGAGAAAAGGATTTCTGGATAATTGTGGCATTGTTGCATTTCACAAGAGAAAGTATTAGAGAAAGTAAAAGATGAGTGTTCATTTTTTGTCATTTGCTGCTTTCTTTCGACATTTTTACATGGGGCGGCATTCGAACATGGGGCTATGTATTTCTTTACTAAATTTGATAGCGATTTCTTTTTTTTATTATTTACTATAGTCCTACTAGACCCCAAGAAATTACATCTGGCCACAAAAGATCACAGGATCTACCGAATGTGAAGGAAGCCTACTGGGGGGGAAGCCACACTGTGTGTCATACAGTAGGCTCAAAATGTCAGTTTGACACATTCTGAAGATACCGTGATCGTTTGTGGCCAGATGTAATTCATTGGGGTCTAGTAGGTCTATAGTAAATAATAAAAAAAGAAATCGCTATAACATTTTGTAAAGAAATACATATTTAGCCCCATGTTCGAATGTTAAAAACAGCTAAAATCCCTAAAACGAAAGAAAGCAGCAAATTAAAAAATATATATACATATATATACAAATATATATGTCCTTTAAGCAGGGACTTCTGTTTCTGTAATAAATGACATAAGATTGATCCACCGTGGCTAATGGAGAGAAAGCGATACATGAATATATGTTACTGGTGTAGATTGTGGATGATCTGGCAGCTGAATTCCTAGCTCTGTCTACACATAATGTCATGTATGAGCGAATAGGGGATCAACGTCACGTCACGTGACTCTTTGTTTGGCCCGGCAAAATCCTGGATGAGTGTCTCAAACAATATGATTAATGGCAGAATCGCGGAGAGTTAAGAATACATTACATATACATACAGATTTTTCACAAGATCAGTGTTGTTGTTTTTTTTTCTCCTGTTAAAGTTGTTCATTGTCCACAACACTTCCAGAGCCGCTCGCACTTTCACTGAGGAGCACTTGCTCTGTTTATCATTGGCATTGCACGGCCTGGACTATGTTGACTCATTCTCCGTTTAACAGTGGTCACCCAGTGACAATGATCACCATTTAAATAGTGGCACATCAGAACAGGAGCTGTGTTGACTGACTGTCATAGCAACAAGCCGAGGTTTGATAAGAGCTTGGCTCTGATTCAGTACCTGAAAAAGAAAATCCTTTATCTCCAGCTTGCGAACGTCAACAGTCCTACCCCACTGAGATAAGTGTGTCTTATAAATTGCTTTTTTTCTTTACCCACAGGGTTAAATTCGCTAGGAGAGTGTATTCAGCCCAATCTCTCCCAGAACATAATCTCTCTGGTGGTAAAGTGGTTTCACCACAGTAGGGTGTTTTCCATGCTATGGCCAGGCAGGCCAGCTAACTCCAGGCATTGTACAGTTGGACACAGGTATTATTAGCATCATGATCTCATAAATCACAGATAAAACAATCCAGCAGTGATTTAATTCTCTGTGTGCACAAAGTGGAATCGCCTTACTCCATGGTATAAATTATTATTATTATGAAATAGTTTTTCAACAAACCTCCATACGTTCGTGCATGCGCGTGTGCGCGCGTGTGTGAGTGTGTTTGTTTCAATTTTTTTATATGAATGCACATCTTCTCCATGTGTATGAGCTGGTTAACTATAACTCAGAAGAATGCTCCAGACAAAGTCAATTATAAACAACTTGTTTTAATATTCTGCACCATATAATGGCATGAATAAACTGGGATTGTAATCTATGTCAAATGCCATGGATTCAGATCTCTCATCTTGAATTAAATAATGGAGTATTTGGATGCATTCTGAAAAAAGAAATTTGAAACAGGCCTCAAATGCTTAATAGTCTAAGACACACGAATATCCAAAATACTATTAAAAACTCAACAGCTGCCTTGAATGATAATTGCAAAATGCAATGCAAGTATCATCTGACCAGATTAATTACAATGTGACTTGGTACACAATCATGGCAAGACAGCTTATGTGTGCAATGCGAAGCTGAAAGATTCCCACTAAAGTGTCATCACATTAGTTGTAATTGTTTTATTTGTCACTGTGCTTTGGGAGTGTTTGTATTGTATTTTTTCCCTTTAAACCCAGTTTGAGAGAGAGGTCTGCCTCTGTGACATGTCCTACATTTTTTTGTATTGAAATGGCTGTGTCTGTCTGGAAGCTGTGACATGACAAATATGTCTAAGCAGGAGACATTAGCTCAAACTCCTCAATGTGAAATTTGCAAAGTGATGTTTCCCAAAGAGTGGGCTGGGTCCCGGACCCATTTGTATGGGCTGTGAGTACATTTCCCCCTTTTTATTCACATATAAAAATAAATCACACCCGTGTGAAGTGAGGGGCGCTCTTATCATCGTACATCATCATGATGTAAAATAGTCACTATGTCTATTTGCTCAGACACTATGACGTAACATTCTCCATTCATTGTCAATGGGAATTGAATGTTTGTGTAGGACAAAGATTGTGAACATACACTAAAAAATCACACACTTTCATCACAATGGTGACCTCTGATGACGTCACAGACATTCCGTGTGGCTGCACTGCTCAACAATATAATATGACTTGGAGTGGTTAAGTTGGGCCTTTCTGTGTGGAGTTTTCATGTTCTCCCCGTGTCCCCGCCTATAGGGTAGGTACCCTCACAAAAAACATGCAGTAATCCTGGTCTCTAAACTACCTCCGTCTGGCCAGCCGGGGTGCCTGAAGGAGGCGATTAGATAGGCGATTAGATAATTGACCCAAAAATCGTGGGATAAAAAATATTAACAAAAATTGAGTCCTGAGCAAGGCCATTCATTTTCCTAGGCATGGGGATAACAAATATGGCTGCAATGAATACAGGACATGACTGCAGATGCACACATTCACCCACACCTCGATTAGGGGCGAGGTGACAGCACTCTTTCCTGCTCCTTTGCTTTTTCTTTAAGTTAGTAAGGGCAGATTCATACTCCTATTTTACCGCTGTTTCGGCGCTGTAGTGCCGAAATGATTTCGGCTCGTCAGAAATTTTCAGTAGCACCGAAGAGACGACTTTAGGACGGTACCCGCCCCCCTGAACCTCAAATGACGTCACATTGTAGGCTCTACAGCGCCGAACCGACTTTTTTTTTTTTTTATATATATTTTATCCCACGATTTTGTAACCCATTTTTCACCCCTGTGTCAATCATCTAATGTGATCCTGCGCTCTACACACCCTCCTCCAACCTAGTCCCCATATATGGGGGACAAGGGGAGAGCAACGGACTCATGCTTCCCTCCTTCCTTCCGAACCGACTTTTATTCGGCTCTAAAATAGGAGTATGAATCGTGACATACTTAGTGACAGTTGTTATTGCACCATTTTGGGGTCAGCGACATGAAGAAAAAAGACAATCGTCATTGTAAAAATAGTGTTGCCTTGCGTGGGAATAATTTCAGGAGTTACAATGTGGATACAAACGGAAATGCTTCCAAATCCTGGTGGATGGTTGCATTTCGAAAAGCTTGAAACCCTCTGTTATAACCAATGTGCCTCAAGCCTGGAACGGCTGGTCCGGACCGGTGCTTCACAGGGTCCAGGACACTTAATGCAGAAGGAGGGGAGGACACTGGAGCAGCACAGACATTTAGAGCCTTTTATTAGGTGCAAGTATACAGAACGACTAACGTTTCGACCTATGTGGTCGAAACGTTACCTAATACAAGGCTCTAAATGTCCGTGCATGCTCCAGTGTCCTCTCTGTTATAACCACACACAAACCCAGCGGGATAAGAAATATTGGTCTTCTTCTGCTCATCGGGCAGGGCTGCTCTGCTACAATGACAACCTTGATCCTTTTTATATGAAGTGGTTATTCTTGTGCTCCAGTGTAGCAGTGATTTGGTGTTTAAAAAAACGAAATAAAAACTAACAAACACAAAAGAAAAACCTCTGGTAATTTCCAGTGAAAGCCAAAGGTCTCGGCTCTAAAATGTAATTTCTTTTTTCATGTTTCCGTCTGTGCCAGAGGCTGAAAATCATGTTTATTTAATTGTAGTGGACGTTGACAATTCAGAATTCAGTTAAGTTTTTCTGAAAGCTCTTTAGAAGGTGTTCAACATTTGGCATTATAGCATGAGAGTCCATCCATTGCTACACAAAAGTATAGCAATCAATCAAAACACAGCCTTTGCGTTCAGTCACATGAGTCACATTGTGTATACAGAACATTATCTAAATGTCTTCGAATATACTGTAAATGTGAGACAATGTGTTTTTCCCAGCAAAAAGATTCCCCTGCAGTTCTAATCTAAAGAACGCCTCCAGGATTATCCTTAGAGTAGTCTATGTGTTGACAATGATTTAGTGGAGCATTTCTGTAAAACACCATTAATCAAGATGAAGCAGATTATCTAATGTTACCACAGCGACATATCTGACAGAAATAACATTGACACTGTTTGTCTTTGTCAACAAGCACGTCAGCTCAGTGGTATATTCAGCTTGCACATTACAAAAATGTGTCTCTGTGCCCAATAAGCAACCCCCCCCCCCCCCCACACACACACACACACACACACACACACACACACACACACACACATACACAGACAGCATCAAATAAAGGGGAAAAAAAGCCTTCTGTGTTTTTCCTGTCCCAAGAACGCATATTAATCACCAACACCAACAATACAAACTTGATTCTTTGTGTTTGTATAATCTTTAACGAGTTATGCAAATAATATGAAGTTTGAATTAATTTTAATGAGTGCGTAACAAAAGGACCAAAGCTAATTATCTGAGATTCCTCCTCTTTGAAATCGGGCAACACTGACCCCCCACTGAACATAAAATAAAGGCAAGAACATTAGCATTATTCATTATAAAACATATTTATATAACATGGTGAGAACTGTGTGACCATGCCTCCTGTGGGAGCGAGCCAGGAGGCTGATTTGCTGGGTGGAAATATACCGTTTAGGCTTCAAAGCACAATAAGGTATATTGTATTAATTCATTCTGCCTGCCTGCCTGCGGGGACAAAAGGAAGCGCGGAGAGGCATTACTTACTTGTATTTGCTCTGCCGCACCATTTCTGTCCCCACTCATTTCCATTTTGAAGTTCAGTTTGTTGTAATGATGTTCCCTGTGAAATAGACAGGAATTCACAGAGAAAGACACATTAAGTAAAGCCCCTTTCTTTTTATTTCCTTTGCTTTGTGTTAGTTTTTATGTTCAAAACAAGAAACAACACATCTAAAACACAGTTAGTGCTACTCTGCTGCTGCTTTGTGCTGCAATTAATGATTATTATTATTATTGCATTTGTATTTTTTATTTGCGTTCCCACCTACAACCCCAGATCAGAAGCTCTAGCTGATTCTATATGATTCCCTTAGAGGGTCATATAGTATGACTTCATGCTTACAGTGAATGAACTGAGACCTTAATCCTAACACTAGCCTTGACGCCAAATATACTTATAATACTGTAGATATTTTTCTCAACATATTTTATATTTATGATCAACACAAATATTGTTTTCAATCCAAGAGTTGTCTAACTAAACTACTACTACTACTACTACTACTACTACTACTACCCTGCTAGACTTGCAAGGATGAAACAATGGAAAGGCACTGATGAAAAATGGGAGACTGAAATAGCTACATCTGTGTTTAGTTGCAACAAAGTTGTTCTTCTGAGCTGGTGCTGCTGTAGTGTCTGCCTACAGTATGTGATGGTGCCTCGAATGACAGTAAACTTTGACATAAGTAACCATCATAAGTAACCTGTCATAAAATGACAATAATCTTGAGTACCATTATGTGAACATAACCTCGGATGTACTTACTCAGATTCTGTTTTTGTTCCCGCTCTTTTGTGGAATGGGTAGTTCAAGTAAGCTCTTATTTGAAGGTTCTGAATGCCTGAAAACGCCTGACAGACCTGACAGGTGATTATCAAAAGTCCTTTTATTTGCTATTCTGTGGCTGTTAGTTGACAAAGGACAGTCAAATCAGCAGGGTAGTGATTTATTTAAAATTAACATAATTCAGCTTGCCTTTGCTCATTGTCAACGATGCCAAACCATTCAAACCTGGATAAAGGCATGAGTTTTCTTTGACAGTCTGAACAAAACACAAACGAGGCAAGACAAGAATTCAGACTTCAAAAGTATGAGTGATTTTACTCGAGATTTACAGTGGTGGAAAATGTACTCAATATAAAAGTATCAATACTGCAATGTATACAGAAATACTGTTCAGTCCAGATTTCAAAATTTACTTTATAAAAAGTACAAAAGTATTGGTATCAAAATGTACTTAAAAAATGCCATAAGTAGAAAGTAGCCTACTCATTATGCAGAATTTTCATGAGTGCAATGGCTGAAGTGGTAAATTATGTTTTTTAATAATAATTATGCCATACTGTACTGTGCTGTGCTGTGCTGTACTGTACTGTACTGTACTGTACTGTACTGTACTGTACTGTACTGTACTGTACTGTACTGTACTGTACTGTACTGTACTGTACTGTACTGTACTGTACTGTGCTGTACCGTGCTGCTGTGCCCTGTGTATGTGTGTGTGCACGTGCGTGTGTGTATGTGTGCAGTGAAAAGGGGAGGTGCCGGGGAATGAGAAAGTTGTGAAGTAATTTGCGTCACAGCAAAATGTTGCACAATAACAGTGTGTGTGACAAAAGTTATATTTGTACAGTAAATATGACAGTTACGTGGATGCAATGTAGTGCAGCTGGATTCTGGGAGCGTGCAGATTTTATTTTGCATGGAGAGATGTGTGCTAACAGTGTGGTTTGGTAGGAGAAGGAGCACAGATAAAAGGCCATGTGCTTGTGTACCCCCTGTCTATTAGGGTAGAAGGATAATAAATCTACTGGATGTATTATCATTGTGACAAGTCACACAGGGGACTCAGTCAGGGACGTACAGTACCAAGAAATGTCTTCAGTTTGTAACTGTGTCTAGTGACACATAATCTCACACTGATTGAAATTCAGTTAGTAGACACCTTTACAAAAATGTCTTGGTGAAGACATTTCTTGGTAAGGAATTTATTCTCAGATTTTTGTAATATCCCCCCATCGACGAGGATATTGCATTGAAGCACACTGAACTGTGTTTTGAGAACATACTTTGATCCCATATCAAAAAGATGCTTCGTAAGATAAATGTCCATGGACTAGTCTTCTACTAGACTGGTACTTTTCATCCCTTTGTTCAGTCTGTTTTATATTTAGTTCTGTCCTGTCTTACTGTCCCATATGAATTTAGAAATCATTTGATGTAGCGTGTTCAAGGATTTAGTAGCAGGACATTCATTCCAACTGCACTTCGGCTTGATGTATGCTCTCTCTTTATAAAGCACGTATATACAAGTAAAAAAACTACAAATAAATCCTTAAGGGTTTGGCCTGGCATACGTAGCCCAGTCTCAGTGCAAGACAGAAGACACTAAGACCTCAGAAGGGACTAATCGACTGACTTTTCAAGGTTATCATGCGACCACCCAGTTAGTGATACACATTACACAGCAGATCAAAGCTGGTGCACGGAGGCAGCACCTTGGCCCTATACATACAATAAACAGAAACAAATCACACCATGCTGCTGAAACCATAATGGATGTTGATGCTGCAGCTATAACGGCAAAACTGGTTTTAAAAGACACAATTTAACCTATGCCTCTTTCTCCATCACTTTCTCAACCATACACTCTCACCCTCTCTCTGACTCATTCTCTCTCTCTCTCTTCATCCGCCCCCACCTTCTCCCTGTCATTATTCTGCTTTCTCCTTCCCTCCTGAGTCCTCCTTACTCTCTCTCTGTCTCTCTCTGTCTCTGTCTCTCTCTCTCTCTCTCTCTCTCTCTCTCTCTCTCTCTCTCTCTCTCTCTCTCTCTCTTCTCTCCCTCCCTCCCTCCCTTGGGTCCAAAAAATGGAGAAAGATGTACAGTTCCGAGACATTGAACTCTCACCACAGGGGGGGAAGTGGCACCTCCCAGCCCACCCGGTTATACATAAAACGGTGTGGGCAGTGTAACAGATGAGCTTTGTAGGAGGCACGTGGCCCCCCTGGTGGGTTTGGCTCACGGAAACGTGGTTCAGGAGAAAACGGAGCATCAGTTATAATAGGTGGCGTGTTGGTAAATGATGCAGCCGCAGCTCATGCTTAAATGGCAGCATCATGTTGTTTTTCTTTTCTGCAATATCTCATTTTTTTAATAGTTGTTGTTGTTGTTATTATTACCCCTTATTATTATTATTATTACTTGCGCAAGCAGAGCGTGCAAGTTTGTCCGGCGCTTCGATGCGTGGTATTGATTTTGAGAGTGACGTAAGGAAGATATTATGTACCAATGCCAGGGTATAACTGGCTCTCGATGGTGACGTAATACAGATATGTTTCAGTGTCGGGTGGATTAAAGGTAATGCTTCTTTCTATACATGTATGTAATCTGAAACCTGCCTTTATTACGTCACCATCGAAAGCCAGTTATATCCCGCCATTGATACATACCGGTATCTTCATTATGCCGCACTCAAAATCAATACCACCCACAGCATACGCATAAAACAACCCAAGTGACTACTTTTCAATTTAAAAATTACATATACATACTGTATATACAACTTACATATACGAATAATGACCACAACACAAGTGACTACTTTTCAACTTACAAATTACATATACATACTATATACAACTTAAATATAGGAATAATTACCTACGTATAAAGAAAATGGATGCCGAAACATTGAGAAAGTTACTTGTTGATTACCTGGAACAAAATCCCACATGTCCGGATTAGGCTTTAAGCAATTAGTCATAAATCCAACGACAGATTACAGAAGTATTTTAGATCATTTATATTTTAACAAATATGAAAATACCAATACAAATATTATTAATATAAGTTAAACACACCTATTACTCAGACCATGATTTAGTATTGATATCAAATTAAACCAAGGTTATTGAAGGTTTAAAATAAATAATATTATACTATATACGTGATAATATAATATATATATATATATATATATATATATATATTTTTTTTTTTAATATATATATATATATATATATATATATATATATATATATACTTCTAAACCGACTTTTTACCATACTAACTCAATATTGAAACCAATATTTCACAGAGAGCCTGAGATTTGAAAGTTCGTAGCGGTCGACAGTATACTTGCGCGCTCTGCTTGCGCACTAGTAGGGCATTTATGGCCTATACTTGTGTGCAACGTGACACTCGACAGAGTTGTAGTTATTATCATTATTAATATTATTAATATTATTAGTAGTAGAACCTATAGCTCTAAGAGGCAGTATTCTGAGTAGCTCAGTTAACCCATTCCCCCCCCTTTTGGTGTTTTAAACTGTTTAGCTTTTGAAAAATAGCAGATCTACAAGCTCATAGGGCGCCACCGAGTGGCGCGCTATGAACTTGTAGGTCTGCTATTTTTCAAAAATCGTAAAAATGCGGCACAAATCTTTCAGAGCGAACATTTTTTTTATTTCGACGGCAGGCCTAAATGGGTTAAAGCACATGAGAACGTCATTGTTGTTGACAATATGAATTGAGGGATCGAGCATGATCGAGTGAAAACGAAAACCTGCTTGTGTTCCTCGTCTTTGTGTTGGTGCATTTCATCAATCTTAACAAAATCACACCTAAGAGGAGGTCACATACAATGATGGTGGTACTGCATTGATTTTAATTATCCCATTACTGAGCCTGCAGGGCTTATGAAAACAGATAAGCTAAAGATCTCCAACTAATTACATTTATTTTGCCATTGATTAAAGTTGCTTCGATTTATGTTAAACAATGCTGCTGTGATTCAAATGCAGCACATATTGGATTTGACACAGAGTGAAAGGGTATAGCGGTTGAGAGAGGGACAAAGACATTGGCGGGACGGAGAACGTATTGGGTTCGGAGGGAAAGGCAGGCAGGCAGTCAGAGAGAGAGAGAGAGAGAGAGAGAGAGAGAGAGAGAGAGAGAGAGAGATAATCACTTATTAATGTTGTATAAGGATATTTGATAGCCTGGGCGAATCATAACAGTATGCCAGAAACCCACCCCTGTGTTCCTCTTGCCAGTCCTTGCGGGCATAGCACCGGCCGGCCTCCGACGGGAGGTTGCATCAATGCAGAAGTGGGGATTGGCCATGCGAGTGCGGTGACCCTGAGCAGACCGCCGACCATATCATCAACACCTGCCTCTTATACAGACCACCCTCGGAAGCCAGAAAGGTTCTGGTGGGATTTGAAAGGGCGGTTGCAGAACGCAAACCCAAGAATCTTAGTGAACTGTAGGCCATTGCACATGAGACTTGTGGGCTAAAATGCCTCAGGAATGCTGGCAGAAGCTGCCAGTGGTGTCTGGCTATGCATCACATTTGCAGGCTTGCAGCAGGTCATAACAGCAAAAGGGAGCTCTATAAGTTCAGTCTAAATAATTCATGAGCCTGCAGTATAGAAATTAAAAGCATAATTTTGTAATATTAGTTGTGTTGAGCTATTTGAATTGTTCTTGTTTGACTTGTATACATATAGGCCTATATTTAATACAGGTTTCAGTTTGTGGTGTGCTATTTATATTTTTAAATTGCTCCCCCTGAAGCTGTGCCCCGGGGTTGTGTCATAATGCCAGATGTTCAAATGGGTCATGCAACATGCTGTTTGATACCAAATACTATGTGGTCCTCAAGCTTGGCAAGAGCACTGTGTGGCAGCTCCTGCCTCTTCTCTGTGGTCTCATCAAGGTGTTGATATCATTTCAGCCATGCTATTGCAGGCACTATAGGCCCAATCTGGCACAGAGTAGGGTATTTCAGTCGTATACATTGTCAAAAATTACCTTGCCAAAAGCAACTAGTTACTTACCATATAACTTTATTACTTGCGCAAGCAGAGCGTGCAAGTAATGTTGTTTGTCCGGTGCTCCGATGTGTTACTGTATGTCCGTGGCTGCGTATGACGTAATGATTAATTTGAGCTTGATATGGCATTGGTGTCAGATTACATATTATGTATACATAGGGGCATTACCTTTAATCCACCTGACACTGAAACATATTATTACGTCACCATCGAGGGCCAGTTATACCCTGGCATTGGTACATATCTTCATCATGTCATACATGCTTATATGGGACATACGCATCAAACGACCCAAGTAACCACAGTATACTGCTAATCAACTTACAAATTACATATACATATATATATGTAATATATACATAGAGGCATTTACTTTAATAATGTTAATAATAATGATAATGTTTTATATCTATTTAATACCTTACTTTTAAATAGCTTTTTAAATTTGATAAGTGATGTGCATAGCTTTAGTTCATTATCCAGGCTATTCCACAAGTCAACCCCTATTTTGGATATACAGTACATCTACCCTTTGTGTTGGTCCTTGCCCCTTTTTGATTTAATACACTCATTTCAAACAGCTCCTGTATGGATAATGGTAGTATTTAGTTATTTATTTTGTACATGACTATTGCACTATTAGGTTGACTATATCTTCGAATTTCAGTGTGTGTTTGCAGATGAATAGTGGGTTTGTAGCTGCAAGATATTCAGTTTTATTTATGATTTATGATGTAAGCTCTGATGGTATAGACCAGGGGTCTGCAACCTTTTGGAAACAAAGTGTCATGTTTGTATTTTCTAAAAGTGTCATGTCAATAAATTGTCAACATTCATTTTAATGCCACCACATAGAAAATCCCAACATATTTTGATTGTACACAAATATAACCTTTCCCCTTCCTTTCATAAATGTTGTCTCACATTGTAATTTATAATGATCATTAGATTCAGAGCAATAACTCGACTCTCTCCCCATGCAGTTCAGAGTTCCGCGTTTTAATGAATGTAGAATTATGTGCAGGATGTAATTTACATACAAATGCGAGGGACTTATTTATTTGACTATGTTTTTTTTAATAGTTTACAAAAAAGCCCTCACTGCCAGTGTGCCAGTGATCACCATCCCTGGTGCCAATGTTGGCACCGGTGCCAAAGGTTAAGGTTGCCTACCCCTGGTATAGACTATAGAGCAGGGGTGTCGAACTCAACTTGGGGCGAGGGCCGCATTGATCAAAAGGTCACTTGATGGGGGCCACAACCAGTTGCGGACGCACGCGCGATGTCTCAGTCAGTCACTGCAATAATATCTATCTATCTATCTATCTATCTATCTATCTATCTATCTATCTATCTATCTATCTATCTATCTATCTATCTATCTATCTATCTATGCTATGCTCAGACCGAGCCAGTCAGCCAGCAAGCCACACACATAGTCCTAGCGCATCCTCAATGATACCGGGCGAGAGAGGAATATTATTAATATATTTTGTCAGTTCGCCTTTCGGCTACCATATGCTATGCTCTGCAGTCATATTATCTTACCGTTGCCTTAGCTGTTAGCGCAGCAGAAAGAATGACTCGTCTCTCCTAATCCAGGGCGCTCTCCGTGGTTCTGAACGGATTGTTTCCGGGTCGTGGGTTTCAGAGTAAAAGCGGCCATATCTTTCCGGCACCCCAGAGCTTCCGGCACTGATTGTGTTTTAAAGCAGCCCTGGGAACAACTTCAAGTCGGCCATCTCGCATCGGCGTGGTTGCCGTGTTGAATGGCTCGCTCGCTGCCTTCACGTTTGTGTCAAGGTCGCGAGTGCTTAGTTGGACATTAACAAGACAGATGAGCGAACAGGGTGAGCGGTGTGGCAGTGAAAGTCAATTATGACCACTGCAACAGTGCAACACTATCTGTCTCTCTCTGTGTTTCTAGCACGACAGCGCCACTTTTGCCCCTACTGGTACTCTAAACATAGGGACAGACATAGGGACAGGTACGTGGACATACAGTAGGGACATTGCTGTTCCTTGGATTGGTTGCACCACTCAAAAAACATGTGGACAGATAACTCACAGACATGCATGCTCACACACAGCACACATAGAGATTGCCTGATAGGAATTGTAATGGCTCATTAAGGGACCAAAGCAAAGCTACAGTATGTGCAGTTCCAGTAAGAGAAAAAAACCGAGCGAATGATTGATTGAGTCATACGGTACACAAGGTCCATCAGGGGTGATTTAGAGGGACTGCATATGGAATACAAAATAGATTTTCTCCAGGTTTCTTCTTCTTCAAAATGTCCTTCTCCTGTAACTGGATGAGAAGGAAACCTTTTGCCCCGACCCCCGACATTAAATTAATTCAACTTTTTCCATTTCTTTTGTGTTTTTGGGGCTCCCATACTGTATGTGTTTTCTATCCCCACAAATAACCAATTTCTAACAATCAGGCTTTCATATCATATGGGTGCTTTAATAGAAATTGCTCTCAGGAACAGCTCAACTGATTTGTCCTCATAGTGATGTCATCAACGTCACCCTACTTTGTATAATTCCTCCTTCTTCAGACTTGTTATTTGCGCTTTAACATATAAGTCGACTGTAAAGCAAACTGGAGAGATGAATCATTATAGCCTACAGGTTTGTGCAACATCACTGATGCAACACCTCACTGTTATAATCACATCTGAAGACTGTACAGAATGCAGAGTTGATGTGGCTTTGTGATATAAATGAACCAACCGGCTGGTGACCTGCATGGACCTGGGATGAAATATTGAAATAGCTCTGAAGTAACTTTGTCTCTGAAGGCAGAGTAACGATCAAGGCCCGTTCTAATAGGCCAAGATAGGCCGACATTCACCATCACTAATGGTCATGCCGCCGTGGCCATGGGCATACTGTCCGTTTACGTTGCGTTGACGTGAGTGGACATTGCGTGGAAAGAGGGGTGCATACATATAGCTCGCCAATGGAGCTGAGATGTCTTCCAAAACTAAATATGAAGGGACATTTGCACTTCAGACTGGATTCTCTATTTTTCTGTTTTTTCCACATCAATTTATATAGCAATTCAAATGATTATTAAGAATAGGATAGCTAGATCAACTTCCTAAATAATACAGCAATCCATTCCATTTGATATATTTAATTCCAATAAGCCACATAAAGTATATTCCTATATCAAATATGATAGAATGGGAAATAATCATCAATATTACTTTCCCAATATCTATGGGACATCTCTGAATTAGTTATGAGAATAGCACTGATGTGATTTAAATATGACAACTTTCCAACTGAAAATTATGAACAAAAAGGAGATGAGAGAAGAGGGAAGACTTGACAGTATCTATTGTTAGAGTAGGGTTACGGACTTACGGTAGAGAGCGCAATAACTGTGGCATTACAGTTATTTATGGTATTTACAGTAGAAAAAACTGGTTGAGCCACCAGGATGATCCTGTTCTATTGTATTCCACTACACAAACAAGACAGATGTTGTGCAAATATGAAAAAATGACCAATACATAGTGCATGTACATGCATGCTCCCACAGACACATGCTGATGGCATGTCTGGCATATTAGATATCTCAGTCAGATCAGCATCAAAGTAACTGATGTGTTTACTTTGATCCCAATCTCTTTGATTTAGTTTGATCCCAATCTCTTTGATTTAAGAAAGTCGTGTTGGTGAGGGTGTGTCCGCTACTTCTCAAACAATCAAAGAGACAAAGACCTATATATGACCTCAGATTTATTTGATTTGCTCAACAGAACACAGTCGGCTACAGTATATACACATGATATACTGGTATAGTTCTTTCCATGGGAAAGATGACAGATACAGTAGTTGTTATGGCAGAGAGGCAAGAAACCCTAGAGGGACTTATAAGAGAAACTCACCGTTTACATTACATACAATTTGAATTCTTTAAAACCGGTTAGTAACAAAAGTATGTGCAAAAGTATATCACATCTTAAAAGTACTCATAAGCCTTTCTTCTTTTTGTTTGGTCTCAGACTGAAACAGAAATATTGTGTTTGTTTGTTGTGCAGAAATTAGGAAAACGTTTTAACTGGTCCATAGCATTTATAGGAGTTCTCCTTAATGCCTTAACGTTACTTTTCAGCAGTTGCGCCACACACACACACACACACACACACACACACACACACACACACACACACACACACACACACACACACACACACACACACACACAACACACACACACACACACACACACACACACACACACACACACACACACACACACACAAAACACACACAAAACATAACAAGTGAAATACAAATAAACGGATTGGACCGTTATTAAATTAAGGTTTCAACTTTAATCATCATCTGTCACCTTTAAACACTTGGTACTCTATTATGTGTATGTTAATTGAGGTAATTTTCTCTCAAATAGTTTAATTAAATTCCCAATACAATCAGGATGTATAATGAGCCCTGTAGGTTTTCTGATAAACTGCAATTATTTCAGATAATTTTGTTGTACTGTGGGAATAGACAACGGAATTGCTCACAGGCTAAACTTATTTTCCTCGGATAGCTTGAGCAGTAAAGTCAGAAAGAGCAGGGGAGTGGTGGGATGTAAGCTAAATAGTGAATGTCATCAATTGCATGATTAATGGAGAGGGGCAAGGCCAGGACGCCAAATCTATAAGACCTTTAATGATTGGTAAGTCATGGTTTCACTGATCTGAATGAATATGGAAACGATCTGTATCCAGTGGGTTGACTCAAGGTCACCACTGATCTGCCATCCCTGTGGTGCTTAGTGGGAGCTTGTTTTTTGTAACATGCAAATGATACCTGCCTCTGATGGATCAAACAAGTAACACAGTACAGGGGGGGATTCCGCTTAATTTCCTGTAATGGATTGTGTTATTTAATTTAATTTTCTTGTCTTGTATTCACTAATCAGATCAGAGGTAGATGTCACTGCACAGGGCTTTCCGGTGACTGCTGATGATTGAGTGGTGTCAACCCACACCTTGATGAACATGATGTCAATGTGGACATTATGACAGGCTCCACCGCGGTGTCAACACCCGTGTGCTATCGCCTCATTGAATTGAATTATTACCCACATTGACTAATTGAGACCATTATGGCACGGAATGTCAACGAAGGACATGCAAGCATGCAGTGGTGGAAAACGTACTCAATTGTTTTCCTTAAGTAAAAGTACCGAACTACTTCGTTATAAGTAAAAGTACGGAATTGAAAATGTACTTGAGTAAAAGTACAAAAGTATCGGCATCAAAATGTACTTGAAGTACTAAAAGTAAAAGTACTCACATGGTGCCACAGTGGAGACGGTCAGCCACCTCTCATATTCTTAAAGGGTAAGACCACTTCTTTAGAGGTTTGGGTTGTTTTCTTACCTTATTATGGGCAAACTAGTTCATTCCATGAATTATTTCGCTCCGTTGTGTTTATTAGCAATTTAAGAAATACAAAATAGGGTCCAGACTTCCATTGTAACAGGGAAACAGCTCTCAAAGTCACTCTTTTAGCACATAAACGAACGCAACAAAAGCTGATTCTGACAGTTTATTGTTTATTGCTAATAAACAACACAACGGAGTGAAATAACTCATGGAATGGAATAGCTTGCCCATAATAAGGTAAGAAAACAACCCAAACCTCTTTCACTGTGATGTAAACACCAGTTCAAGTGTGGAGGAAGACACAAGAACACCTATTTCCTCATGCTACTGAGGAAGTTTGCTATGAGCCCCCAGGTCCTATCGGTCTTCGACTGAGCTACCAGTGCCTGCATGGGAACTGTATTGACCTCAACCACAAAGCTCACCCCGGATTGAGTGGTGAGAGAGAGAGAGAGAGATGCGTGAATTTGTGAGTGCGTGTGTAAGCGCCAATCGTGCCTGCTTGCGAGTGTCTGTGTGCATGCATATATCCTCTCCCCTCAGATAATAATAACAATAATAATATTATATAATACATTATATATTATTATTATATTAGCTTGAATTTATAGCGCCTTTCATGCACCCAAGGACGCTTTACAAAGTAACAAACAACCAAAAATAACAACAAACAACTATTATGCCATAAGCCTGAGGGAATGGGTGTCTTTTCAAGGCAGTCTTAAAAGAGTCAGGTGTTGGAGCATGATAAATCTCTATTGGGAGAGAGTTCCACAGGGTGGGAGCTGCCACACTGAATGCTTTGTTCGCTTGTCTGCCTTGGGGACAGAGAGGAGGTCCAAGTTTGTGGACCGCAGGTTCCGTGTCACAGGAGGTTTATGGAGGAGGCCTGAGAGGTATTGCGGAGTCAGGGCATTTTGACATTTGTAGGTGAGAAGGAGGAGTTTGTGATGCAGAACTTGACAGGAAGCCAGTGCCGTTGTATAAGGGTGGGGGTGAGAACTCTGACAGCTGAGTGTTGGACCTACTGGAGCCTGTCCAGGTACTTATTTGGGAGCCCAAACAGGACTCCATTGCAGTAGTCCAGACGGGAGGTAACAAGGGCATGAATGAGTTGTCTCAGCCACAATAGGGTCGGTTGGCCTTCCTTCGAGAGTAGTTTACCTGCAACACTGGTGCTGGCCCTGAGCTTATTGGGGTGGTGGTGGTGGTGGTGGTGGTGATGTGGTGGTGTGCCGATCCATAATTGCTGTCAACATTCTCAGATGTGACGCCTGCCTGTGGACACAGGAGGGTTTAGAAAATGTGCCTGCACAGCATATCAGTGAAAGCAGATAAGGCCAGATTGTGGTGTATTGATTATAGATAAGACATCTTACCCCCCCTCCCCTATGAGGTATTTATATGGTACAGCACTGCATGTAGGTTTGAGTTTATATGGTACAGCACTGCATGTAGGTTTGAGTTTATATGGTACAGCACTGCATGTAGGTTTGAGTTTATATGGTACAGCACTGCATGTAGGTTTGAGTTTATATGGTACAGCACTGCATGTAGGTTTGAGTTTATATGGTACAGCACTGCATGTAGGTTTGAGTTTATATGGTACAGCACTGCATGTAGGTTTGAGTTTATATGGTACAGCACTGCATGTAGGTTTGAGTTTATATGGTACAGCACTGCATGTAGGTTTGAGTTTTTATGGTACAGCACTGCATGTAGGTTTGAGTTTATATGGTACAGCACTGCATGTAGGTTTGAGTTTATATGGTACAGCACTGCATGTAGGTTTGAGTTTATATGGTACAGCACTGCATGTAGGTTTGAGTTTATATGGTACAGCACTGCATGTAGGTTTGAGTTTATATGGTACAGCACTGCATGTAGGTTTGAGTTTATATGGTACAGCACTGCATGTAGGTTTGAGTTTATATGGTACAGCACTGCATGTAGGTTTGAGTTTATATGGTACAGCACTGCATGTAGGTTTGAGTTTATATGGTACAGCACTGCATGTAGGTTTGAGTTTATATGGTACAGCACTGCATGTAGGTTTGAGTTTATATGGTACATCACTGCATGTAGGTTTGCTGCCGATCATATTAATTGCAGTGCTGTAAAGTAATTAAGTACATTTTACTCAAGTAGTGCACTTTTGAGTACAATTTTGAGCTATTTGTATACTTGAGTATTTCCCATTTCCAATACTTCTACTCCACTATATCTCAGAGCCAAAACTTTTACTCCACTACAATTATTTGAAAACTTTAGTTACTAGATACTTTGGAGATTTACATTTTGATTAGAAAACATACATTAACCACTTCGACCCTACAGTATACATCTCGGCTATTTTCAAAAGATTTTTGAAATTGTGAAATAGGACATTCTGTATAGTACTTATTACTACATTACTTTTGTACTTTTACTTGAGTATATTTTGAATACGGGACTTCTACTTGTAACGGAGTACATGTAGACCTGTGATTTCTATTTATACTTTTACTTAAGTAAAACATTTGAGTGCTCTTTCCACCACCACAGATCAATTTTAACAATGCATGCATGTGGGCCAGACAGGCCAAGTCAGAGCCCTGCCAAGTTGTAGACTTGAATTTGAACAAACAATGTTTTGTTTGCCCCGGAGGTGGTTTAGTAGTCATGACATCAGGTGCATCAGGTCCATTGTAAAATACTGTACACTCCGCAACACAGGGAAAAACACATTTAATGTAAGCCTTGTTTCACATTCTCCACGGCTATCTTCCACGCACGCACGCACAGTCGCACAGTCACACACATGCCAATTGCACAGCGCACCGGAAACAAGATAATAAAAAGCCATTTTGCGCTACATCGGCTGCAAAATTGTTGGCCTTTGTTGACTTCTCCAGCCCTGGAAATTTAGTAAGTAGCAGCCTGGTGCCATCCGTCTCAATCACAGCCACTCTTCCTACTCCAATCTGATTGGACGTAATGATCTCCGGATGTCACTCTGCACACTGATATGTCTCACTCTGCGCCCCATCTGCTCCATCTACTCTGCCATCAGTGGGCCCAGGGTGTTCACCATGCAGGAACAAACAGGCGGGTGTTTACTCCCACAATCCATTCACTATCCTCGCCACCTCAAGATCCTGTTGGTCATCATCACTGGCTCTCTATCCATCTTGTGTTCACTGTTCCGTCCATGTAATTTACCCAGATACAGGCTCACCACAGGAAACGTGGCCCATTTTATTTTTGCTAGCTGATGCTGGTTCACGGTAGGACAGGGCAAAATGTGATGGTTCACGGTAGGACAGGGCAAAATGTGATGGTTCACGGTAGGACAGGGCAAAACGTGATGGTTCACGGTAGCCGGTAGGACAGGGCAAAACGTCCAAAGGGCAAAACGTGGATCGGGTTCTGGTGTGCAGTCCCTCATTCTCTCTACTCCAGAATTCATTATTTTTGAGTGGTGCAACCACTCCAAGGAACAGCAATGTCCGTGTTCACCTATGTGTTCTACAGTATGTATGTGTTAATGAGCACCATAATGAGTACCAGTAGGGGCGCTGTTTGCCAGAAACAGAGAGACAGTGCTGCACTGTTGCCTGCTAATGAGAGAAAGAGAGAGGAGGGGGGGGAGAGAGAGAGGGTAGGCTAGGGGTAGGATTATAAATAAGCCTACAAAACATTCAAAGGAAGCACAAACAGAAGAGATGATAAGGAAGGCAAAACCCAAACCAAAGCAAACAGCAGCCGAGGCACACGATGATCTTTATAGACGAAGCATTGTGGGAGGATGGGGGGTGGGGGTTGTTAGTGCAAAGTCTGTGGCCAAACGACCACAACCTCCCCTCTTCCCCAACACTACCACTCCTCCCTTGTGATCTGGAGTCCTGACAATGGACACGATGGAAGGACAAAATGGCCACACAGGGAATGCATTATGGCCTACAGAGGACAAGAGCTGACATGACTGCTGTGTCACAATGTTGGGGAGGCGGGGGAATCACGGCTATTTTAATTATTCATCGGATGTCTGAGAAAAGCCCAGAGAAGTAAAACAGTGGGCGCTGTCAGCAGAGTTTAAGCCTGACGCATAGCAGGCGAGGATGTCAACAATCTGTCAGCTACGTGGTTTGACACCCAACTTGTCACTTTCTTTGCTACTGTAGCAAACACCTCTTTGTTGTAGCGACAGGTTTCAAAAATCTAATAGAAATGAGAATGGTTTGATTGGCATGATTTATATCATGAAATAGGCCTACATGTGTTTTGCTATAACTATAGGCTAATTACTTTACTGTAACATTAACTCTGGTCTGTTTTTATTTGCACTCTAAATAAAGATAACATGTAGGATAAATTATTATGTTACATCAGGGAACGACAGCTTTCTACCTCTGGTCTGCCCTGAGGCAGGACTCCAGAGAAGAAGGGAAGATATAACCTCATTGTCAGCTCTGTAGCAGTGGCCGGCAAACTGCGCTCTTCTAGATCGGACCAGTGAAGAAACACGGGGAAGGTTGCCGTATATTAGATTAGTCGATGGCTGGCTCTTCAAAGACAGATTTTGCGCTCTCAATAGAAGGCAGGTTTACTGTAAGACTGTAAGTGCCATCCAACCGATTATTTTGTTTATTATGCTCTTACATGTTTCCAATTAAGCTCATAATGAACAGTGACACATTTTTCCAATACAGAAGAGGTCATGTAGCTACTGTAGCTCTGCCTTGCACTCTATGACAACAGCCAAGGCATAGCAATAGTATACTGAGGGTTGAGATTTGCCATAGCAGAACTCACAGCTTATCACAGTAATGAAGCAGACAGTTGGTGAGACTTTGAGTAGGATTGTATTTGAAGAAGTGACACCTACTGAATGAAAGTTTTAAATAGTGTATGCTTATGTGGAGTTAACTCCCATGTACGCTAAGTCAAATTACAGATTGGTTGTGGTTCAGGTGTTGCTGCGTTGGTTGAGTCTATAGTTTGCAGTATCATTATTGAATCTCGTACGTGAGCCAGTCACAGTCAGTCACTGCTTTTTTATACCATCTTCTCTGCATTATGACATACAATACAGTGAGTACACTGCTCTTTAGTCTTTAGCATGGATACTCTTAGTATGTTGTTCTGCATTACGACACTGTAAATCTTTACAATTTTCAGAAAGGCTATTTTATTCCACCTCCTACAGTATGAGTAGGAGGTGGAGGAGTATAAGCTCACACTGTATGTGCTCACGCTGTATCATCAAACTGTGACCACTATCAACCTCTGTTTTACACAGTACCTATTGTCCATCCTGCCTGTTGACAATTGCGTCTATAGCACAATGAGCACACGCTTCTCGTACAGTATGGTCTGGAGAGATAGCAGCATATCAAAGCTAGTATAAAGACAAATGTATTACGTTTTAATTTGAGCTTTGTCTCATTATAAAGAAGTGTAGTCAGTTCTCAGTAGCATTCTTATTGACCTAAAATATACTCTGCCTTGTCGGACCTAGTAGATTTTATGTGTGATCAAGTGCAATATTCCGGATCACTTCACAGTTACAGTGGATTTACATGTGCCCAACTTCGTTCTGGGATCTTGCCCTTGCACCTTGAGACTGGGAGGTATAGAGGATTGAGTTACAGAAGAATAACGTATTTGCACCTATTGTGATATAAATGATATTGAGAATGAGTTCCATTTTCTTTTCTATTTCCCGTTGTATCATGAGCTTTGTCAAAAGTTATTTAACAGATGTAAAAATATAGATCTGATGTGGTTACGTGATGCAGAGCGACTGAAATTGATTTTTCAACATAAGATATTTGCATTAGCAGAATATATAGAGAAAGCTTGGGACGTGTGATGTATTTTTATTTCCGTTCAGTTTTTGTTTTTATCAAATACTTTGTGTAGCTTTTGTGTGGGAAGTGAACGTGATATTGTTTATTTATGTCTTATAATCCTGAAAGGGATGGGTCTTAACGACAAGACACGAAAATAAAGATCAAGGAATTCACCTTATATTGCACACTGCTTGTGCACCTTTCTCTAACTTAATAGTCACCTGCAGGGGAAAGTGTAGGCTACCACTTAACAAATGGGGGACACTTTATTCAATATCCCATTAACCTATATCGCTCAGGTGCGCACGCTTATCCGACACACCAACGACCGACATGCGGAAACAGCGGTCGGACATGCGGTCGAACATGCGCTGCTCCCGAGGTAGGTTGTCGTTCTAATGACAGTCGGACCAATAGTATGTCTAAACTAAAGCCTGTACCCCTGAACATCAAAAAATGGCAGTATTCTGCAAAACAGCGTTCTCTCTTCATTGATTCTATTAAAAGCCTTTTTGTAGTTTTGGGTAACAATTTCCCTGCTCCTCACTCTTTGCACTGTAGACCAGTGATTTCTAAGAATAATACTAAGTCTCTCTACTTTGTCAAGAATAATCACTCATGGATCAGTTTTATTTCACACTGCCCATGATGAATTCGCATCGCAAATGGTGGGTTGGCCCAGAAGTGAGTAGCAAAAAAAAAGCTTCTGACAGGGTATGCCTGTAAAACCAAAGCACAACTACTATAGCTTATCACACAAGACTGTTTCCAAGACAATTATTTGAATACAATATTTACGTTTGTTTCATATAGGGGCAATGTAATTTAAGTGCCTAAAGCCCCAAGGGAAAACAAAATAAATTGCCTTTAGATTATTTTGCATGCCACAGTGTTCAAAGTGTCTTATCTCCGTAATGGGAATATTTATCTGTGAAGAAGAGAACAGAAAACAAGAGCATTACCCGTGGCAACTAGTCTATTGTATATGCATAAACCATTTTCTGATTTACTTGTTGTTTTTATATCAAACACTATACATAATGAACAATACTAAGACTCATTTTGGGAATGCCTGACTCAGCACAGGCAGCCATCTTAGGGTAAAGTCGGGGACAGTGAGGAAGGAACCTGGCAGGCATCCTGTATGCTTCATTCCTACACTCCTACACTTATAAAGTAAGATGTTTATGAATATATATGCACCAGGAAAGAAAATTACATGTAAGCAATAACACGGTTATGTTTTTGAAAATGCATTTCTCCCTCTGACTCGATCACTCTCTCTGTCTCAGGTTGTTTTATATTACATGAGATAATTCAGTATAAGGAAAGCTGGATTTTGCATAATGGCTGTGAATGACCTTTCTGCACGTCAACTGTACTAGTGCTTAGTGCAGTACTCTATTCTGGCAGACTTTGGTGGTGTTGCTGAATAGATAAGCACTCATCATGTAGCCCAGGCTGTCCCTGTGAGGTCTGGCCTCCCCGACACCTTCCTTGCATTTTTTAAAAGTTATACTTCATGATGCAAACATAAGCCTTCCCATTGCCCAAAGCTACTTGCTCCTCCGCACAGCCCAGGGGCAACCTCCACCTCATCCTCCTGGGGTGACATAGATGGTTCAGAAAGTAGGGTTCAGTGTTCAGCCTGACTGCCAAGGTGAGCCAGAGGACAGGGTGTGTTTTCTGTGTTCAGTCCCTGGACTTTCCACCACTTATGCAGCTAGTTTCAATGTTACTGTATGCATGCGCAATTGTGCATGAATAAAAGCATTAAAGTGAAATGGAATGGAAAGTGCTGGAGCACATACTTTAGTTAACAAACGACAAAGCGGTTATGCTTTGGACACCCAAAAAGGAGTGGCCCTGTCAGCAGTGTTGTTTTTGGCAGCAAATTTAGATTTTAGTTTTAGTCATAGTCTCTTGAATAGTTTTTATTTAGTTTCAGTCACATTTTAGTCACCTGGAATGTTTTAGTGTTAGTCTAGTTTTAGTCGACTAAATATCATAAGATTTTAGTCGACTAAATCTACAGTTGATTTAGTCAAACAAAATGTATCTTGGCAGGCCTTGATGCCGTCGTAATGACAGTTCTTTTCACTTGCAACTAATTGTAAAATTACTTATACTAGATCTCTGGTCCACTATTCCCTTCCTAACATTTTAGTCTAGTTTTTATTTGTTGACAATATATTTAGTCTTAGTTCTAAGTCATCATAGCTTAGTCTTCATTTAGTTTTTGTCAGTGAAACAGGTAGTTGACGAATATTTTCCGTCTTGGTTTTAGTCGACGAAAACAACACTACCTGTCAGTAATGCTACTATACAAGCAATGAGCATGGAATTGTACAACATAATCCAACATACAGTCACAAATGTGCTCTTACTAGGATGAGTCTGGAGGACTAGTATTCATGAGAGCTCATCCTTCGAAAAACTATTTGCAACTGGGCCCGAAGCAAGCAAAGGATTTCCACTGGGGTGTTGAATGTCACCATCTGTTGAGAACCTGCTTAAGTTGGAGCCGTTGCAGCGCATGAAGAGGCGAGAGCATAAGGCCCTGGTGTTCACCCATGAGGGCTAAGGCTTATTGCACAGGAACTCAGGTGGGCTCTGATCTGATTGCCATGGCTTGGTTGGAGGTAGTTGGTCACATTTAGGTTGACATTATACAGGTACACTTCTGTGCACTTCTGCACACAATGAGTCTGGCGGGCTGAAACAGAGCCAGCTAAATAATAATTATACTAATAATAACTAGAAAATACTGTACCTGAATAAACAGTGTGGGCTTGAGTAGCTCTCTATACGATGATGATGATGAATTGATGATGATGATACGTTACAGGCAGCTTTGGCATTTCAGAGAGGCGAGAGCTAATGAATTTTGACACTTCACTTTGGTTTTTGTATTTTATTGAGGGCTTTGGAGGTGGCTGTTGGCATGGAGGATGCTGTTGCAGTAGTCTAACCGGGGTGTAATGAAGGCGTGGGTGAGTGTTTCGGTAGCAGAGTATGTGAGGGAGGGCCGGAGAATGGGCACTGAAGGTGGAAGAATGCTGTTTTAGGTGGCATTCACACCAGGATGCTTTACTGCTATTAAAACAAATGGTGGTGCACATCAAACAAACAAACTAATTATAATCCTTCAAAAAAGGGTGGATCACCGCAGGTGTCAATGCAATCGCATTAAATATAGGCAATGACCAAAGAATGTGCCATTGTGAGATGAAGAAGTTGGCACACGAGCAGGAAGGAGAAGGCATTAGTACGAAGCAACGCGTAAAGATGCCGTGGACAGACGTGGTATAGTGAAGAGATAGATCATCATAATATCAAATATGCTGAAGGTTACACACAAGAACAATGCACTGTAGAGTAGACTAGAGGATATGTAGCGAGAGAATGGAGGCGAGTGGGTTCCGTCACACATTTGCACAATGTCGCATGTCACAAAGAGTTTGCACTCGTTACAGACCTGGAACAGAATCCCGGCGGTCGGTTCCGCTGATCTGGAGTCAGATAAAAGTGGTAGGCTACAATTATTAATCTACCAGTTTTATTTAGGCTATCTGCTACTTTACAAAACAAGTTGGTAAAGTTGTAGTGGTCCGTTATTGCACACGGCCGCAGGCAGACAGACAGACAGACAGACAGACAGACAGACAGACAGGCAGACAGGCAGATAGACAGACAGACAGACAGGCAGGCAGGCAGGCAGGCAGGCAGGCAGGCAGGCAGACAGACAGACAGACAGACCCCAACACACTGCATCCAGGTTACTCTCACTTTAGGTCCTGACTATTAAAAGTGGTGTTAAAGTATAATTTTAACACCATAGATCACCACCATAGAACACATTGATAAAGTTCACTGCTGCCGTTCATTGCTGCGGCTGACAGCGCAGTGTGAACGCAAACACAGCAAATAAAAAATGGAAGAATGATGCAACTCCACCCCCCAATCGCAGAGATTCTACCGAAGTAGATCTGAATGTGACCTTAGTGATGTGTGACCAAAATGCTGATCAATGCTGATTGAAGCAATGCTAATAGCCTATACAGCATCTACAGCCAAATACCTGAATGCCATGCTTTATTTATTCATGCTTTTCTCTTTTGTCTTCTGCCTTTTGTGCATTAGCTCGCTGTCTGGTCTGAATAATGTTAGATACTGTACATATGAATTGCATAATTGAGTTTGACAAAGCCTCTTATGGTAATGGAAATTTGGCAACGTTTAATCTTCAATATATTCATATGAGCTGTTGCAGCAAACAATTATCTTGTATACCCAGTCTAAAAAAATGTCTACAGAAGATTCGGGCCAATAATTCTATCAGCCTTGCATGACAAACAGAGCTTTATGACGTTTTTTCCAAAAGGGGGTTCCATCTTTCATCCGTGATTCAGATTGTCGTCACATAGTCACAATTATGGAGGGGAAAGAGACAGTGATGTGTACGTGCCATTTCATTTTAGCCAAACTTAGAGCATTCGCAAAAACAACCTCACATGGAATCGCAGTTGACGCGCCTCTCAGGTGACCATCACTCACAATGCCTGAATGGATTTCAAGCAAACTGCTGTGGAAGGATTCCGTTGAGAAAGACACTAATTTGACTGAAGATAAAGACATTAAACCATGGCAGCTGCCCTTGGATTTTTGCATTAATATCCTGTGTGTCTGTGTGATGGAACTGTGTGTGGCAATGATAAGATACACTTGAGATTGATCTCCTTTCTCAGCCTGCTGGCATATTTTGAATGATGTCTTTGTGTTTTGCTGCTCGAGTACTGTTAATTGTTGGTCTTGCACACACTTTGTCCACGACCAGAAATTATGAAATGTTTGAAACAAATTGTCAAAGCAACGTTGGACATTGATGAAAATATACAGCAGCGACGGCTGATAGACGTACAGTAAGCAGTTGAGACTCGTGTCCACTCAGTGGAGTGGACGGTGTGGTCTGGATCAAGCCCATTTATAGATTGATTTGCCCCGTGCAATGGGTAAATGTGTCTTTATGGGGGATGTCTGGCGTTCGTTTGAACACTGCTATAACTATTTGTAGTGCTAGTATGATAATGGCATAACCATTTAAACAAGTTCGTAAGACCCCTCTATCAAATTATCCATGCAGTAGTAATATTGCGGTTCCCAATAATAGGTAGGCCTACACTTAATAACAACATACGGTAATATCACAACGTATCTTTGGTGTCCCCCTCAGAAATTGCTCTTGGGAAAATGGGTAATGGGTATTGCTGTCCCACAGACCTGTGTAGCTGTAATTAAACACTAAACAGGGTTGGTAAAATAATACCGTAATGATCGTGCATGTGTGACTGGTTTAGATTCAAACAAAAAATGTATAATTAGACTAGACTAAACCACATCTACAGTACTATTCATAGTGAAAATTGAAAGTGATGATTTCTAGGGAGTATTTTTGGCTAGACTTTTAAAATAGAGCAGCACATTAAAATCAATTAAAATGCCACGATAGAATAACCTTATTAATCTTATTAAGCAAGTTTCAAGTCCCTGCAATTAAAGGGATCGTGACATTTTCTGAGCTCAATTACACGCAAAAAACCTGAACTTTTAACATTCAGTAGATTTTCTGTGGTCTGGGGTTTTCTGGCTTAAACAAGTGCTCTGATTTCCCTTTTGGACTGTGAGGTAAGAGTCCACAAATCCCTTATATGAATATTACATAGTAATTTGCCAGCAGATGTCACTGTTGAGGCCTGTTTGCCTGTTTCCATTGCAGCTCAAAAGGCTGCAACACACAGAACACACAGAGAAAAGCCAGACCACAGAAAATCCACTGAATGTTCAAAGTTCAGGTTGTGTGGGTGTAATTGAGGTCAACAACAAGAAATAAATAAAATAAAGAATAAATGAAAATTAATGTCATGAAAGATTCTATATGTTCTATACTGAAATGGATGAATTTAATTTCAAACTCTTCCTCTGAAATCAAACCAGTTAAGTAAATGGGTTAAACATGCCAAGTGTATGCTCCATTATCAACAAAGACTCAAGACGTGACGTCAATTCGTGACCAGAACACCAGGTTGCCTTTCTTTGAATTTGGTACAACAGGTTTTCATATTGAATTACTTTCTTCTGTGCTGCCTTCTGGTGCAGAACGATAACATAATGCCATTTGGTGGATGCTTTTATCTACAGTGCCATGAGTGCACACATTTTTTTAACATGGGTGACGCCAGGGGAAATCAACTTGCCTGTGTTGGTGCCATGTTTATACCCACTGAGCTATAAGAGGGCATGTGACTGTGACGCTGGCAGTATTAGTGCCATGCTTTGATCCGTAACGGATCATAGTTCGCAGATGCATTTGCGCACTTCTAATACAAATAAAAACATTGTGCTTGGTTCTCTTATTTGAAAAGAATAGTGTGATTCCAAGACAGTACCGATACTGGTTTATATACAGTATTCATAATATCTTATGATAATTATTGTTTGTGGTATGGATAGCTTTTTTTTTTTAAACATTTTCCTTAGACAGTTTCTGCTATGAGGCAGGGAAGCCATTGCAAATCAATTATTTTGGCTGTGAATTTTAAGTTAACCACTTTAAAACCCAGCTTCCATATTCTGGTTAGCTAAAAATACCAGATCTATGAGCTCACAACACGTCGCACCGTAATATTCTTTCCATAACAACCTCCTTTTGGTGTTTTAAGCATTATGTAATACTTTAGCTATTGAAAAATAGCAGATATACAAGCTCATAGCGCACGCTACGAGCTTGTAGATCTGCTATTTTTGAAAAATCGTGAAAATGCGGCACAAATCTTTGAATATATATTATTTCAGAAGACTTTTATTTTATTTTACTCAGTGTCAGGCCTTAACTGACAAACTATCTCCAAGGCTCTGGTACTCATGCGAGCACACATTCACACACGTCTGACAATAGACCCATAACTATCCTGCAATTTTGTTTTGTTATCTTGCACCCTTAACTTAACTTAACTTAGCTGGTAGCCTAAAATGTGTCTGCCTTGTGTTACCTTGTTATACCAAGGTAGCGTCTCTAGCTAGTCTAAGCATTCAGCATTGAACACATTGGATCTTTTTCTTATAGAAACTTCAACTAAACTTAGTGATCATTGACTGTAAGCCTTGGAGAACAACAATGGGTGCTTTTTCTCTAATAGGATTGTGTTGAATGTGTTCTTCAAAGTACACCTCTAAAATTCCCATTTTTTATGTGCAATCAAACAAACCATGTCCGCCCTGCATCAGGGGAAGCTTAAAGTCTGCTAATGTTACCACAGCCTAAAGCACTCACTGATTGTTAACGTGCTGCCCACACTGCCTTTTCTAATTTCTCCCTGCACTTGTCCAGACTGTTGACCGTGAGTCTTCAGAATGCCTTCTTTGATTGCTTCATCTCTGAGCAGCTCGGATTGCCTTTGTGCCACTTTTCATGTGTGTTGAAGCTTGATGAAATACACTGTGAGAGACGGTGCTGAATGAATTACATTAAAACAACATAAGCCTCGTCAAACAAGAGCTTCAGATATGTATTTCCTTGGTTGTGTGTGAGAGAGAGACAGAGAGACAGAGAGAAGAGAGAAGATATGTTTTGCATGTCAGTAAGTATACATGGTAACGAAAAAAAAGGTAAGGGTAAACGATTAAATCAGGGATCATCTAAACGAATTACGTAGTTATTTTGAAAGAAAGTAAGTCATGTAATGACAATGACGAAACAACAGTAGTGCTTTTGTTAATTTAATTAGAGTGAATTGTTTAAGCTCCATTATGGAAGGCTGTAGATAGTGACCATTGTCCCCCAATTAAGCAACTGTTCTTAGCACAAGCAGAGACGCTTGGGCCTCCTGGGCCACATTAGTCTGAAGGTCACCAAAAAAAAAATCCTCTCCTCTCCTCTCCTCTCCTCTCCTCTCCTCTCCTCTCCTCTCCTCTCCTCTCCTCTCCTCTCCTCTCCTCTCCTCTCCTCTCCTCTCCTCTCCTCTCCTCTCCATCCTCTCTCCTTCTCTCCCTGTAATTGAGTACAGTGTGCAGTCTAGAAGCCTATATGCTCATACTGTAGGTGGCTCTGAACATGGTGGTCACATAATTACCAGGCAGAGGGACTCTCTCTCTCTCTCTCTCTCTCTCTCTCTCTCTCTCTCTCTCATATCCCCAAGATTTTCCTTTCAAGGTTGCATAAATTCCACAACTCCACCCCTGCATCTCTCTCCTAATTGCGTGCGTGCGTGTGCGTGTGTGTGTGTGTGTGTGTGTATGTGTGCGTGTGCGTGTGCGTGACACTATGTGACTTTCAGAGACTAACTCATTGTTTACCGCTCCCTCATACCCTCCCTTAAATGCACATCAGAATTTAAAAAAATCATAACTTTTCTCCCCGGAAACTGTCGCCATGACATCAGGAAGGTTGTGATAACCTTCTTACGGAGTGACTCATCTCTGGCCGTGAACGCCATGACGCACTCACTGCATGCAGAATGCTTCGAATGCTGTCATGCATTGAATGGGACATTTTCACGTTTAATCAGACTATTGATTGGTTAGATACTGACCTACCAGGTGTTTTGTCATTATTCAGTTTTCTGAAGGTTGATGATGTTTTTCTAGCTAGGTGGGGCAAACGCTGTCGCCCAAAACATGATCTACTATTCTGTGCCTATATATCACAACTCGGACGGCGCTTCACAACGTTCGGCACAGCAACTCGCTCGCTTTAGCTTGCTCGGTCGTGCTTCTCGTGGTTGGCTTGAGACGGTGCATATCCATTGCGGTCAAAAACGTCTTTATCGGCCACACAATGTAGCCATCATCAACCCACAGAATGAGGACAAATCACCTACTGAGCTTGTCGGTAGGCCAGTATCTCACCTACTAAAGCCCAAACCACACCAAAGGGTCGGGTTGGGACTTGGGACAAAACGGTTTTTAAGGTAAACCACACCACATTTTGATGTGCATTTAAGGGAGGGCATGAGGGAGCGTTAAACAATGACTTAGTCTCTGAAACTGAGTTGCATTGGTGTAGTCTACCTTAAAAACTGTTTTGTCCCAACCTGAGCCTTTGGTGTGGTTTGGGCTTGGACCAATCAATAGTCAATGTCCCAATGTTGACAGCATCCTAACGGGGTGCGTGTTGGTGCCATTGTTGGTAGTAAAACGCCAGGCTTGATAGTCTGGAAGCAGCTATAGGCAACCTAAACATTAGCCCCTGGTCTGTCCTTATGTTCAAACGCAAAGCCCAGCAGGGTGCCACAGGCAGAGTTGAATTGGAGTATAGTAGATTCTGCTCCTGCTCTCCTCACCCCCTTCAAATGCAAACGCCAAATGCAACTACCACCAATCCCACTTCCCTCCATTTATTCATGTCTTCTATTCCTTTTGCCTAATTCACCTATACATATTGTCACTCATATATAGTACTATAGTGACGGGTTGGGGCAATATTTGACATGACAGGACCCTTCACGTCACATACAGTAAATGGGTGGGCCTCCCTCTGGGCCTGCCTATAGGAATGGTAGGACTGGGCCTAATGGATTTCCAAAGCTGTCCTTGAGTGGCCGCTATGGCCTCCTTGCCAATAGTACCATGATTAATTGCTCCAGCAGTCTCATCTCTTTGGGTCAGGAAAGGGCTCTGTGCCAGGAGCAAAAGCAACCTATACTTAACCATTTAGTGCTGCTTCTGCCTCTGCACTCTGAGCATGCAGCCTCTCACGACCCTGTGTTCTTACTCACTTATACTTGCTTACTCACTTACTTTGAGGCAGAAACAAGAATGCTGTGCTATTTGGTAAGGTATAACTCAAACTTCCTGACTTCTTGACTTCTTCTATCTTACTGAAGAAGATATATAACACCCATTCTTGAGATAAGGGACAAAACCTTTTTCAAACTGGATTTTTTTTTTTTTTAAGATACATTCAAATCAAATAGATGTATTTGTAGACACAGGTCTCAACTACCAATCTTGAGAAGGAACAGGTTTTTCGCATAACATTTCTTTCTAAAATGGGACATTTATGCACTTAATACCTGATTCATGTCAACTCCGTCAGACACACTAAAATCCCTTTTAATTGAATTTTATCATTTCAACAATAATATAAAGTCCTCAGTTATCTTATAATGGCTTTCAGTAATCAAGTTAAGTAATACAAATCTTTTAATATTATTTTGTTCCAATATCACACTATTATGAAATATCCAATTTCTCAAAACCGTCATTTCAACCTTTATTTTCAATATTATAACATGAAAACCATGTAAAAAAAAAGAAAAAATCATCATTACGTATCATTTCAGTTGGTGTTTCAATACATAAGCACAAAAGATTTGACAGCAAATTTTCTATTTCTTTGGAAATTAACAAAAACATCACGGGACGAACGTCTGACAGAGTTGACGAACATCTGACGGAGTTGACAAGTTTAACTGATTTAGGTTCTAGACCACCTAGGATCTTGATTCTGGTGACTAATCCCACATTTTCAAGGATGAGGAATACAGTGGTACTATTTAGATTTGCCCTGTGAACATGGCAGCCATTTTTCAAAATGGCCACCAACTTTCTGTTATTTCCCAATAACTCAAGTTCTACACCACCTAGGATCTTGATTCTGGTGACTAATCATACATTTTCAAGGATGTGGGATACATTGGTACTATTTAGATTTGTCCTGTGACCACTGACCATGGTAGACATTTTTCAAAATGGCCGCCAACTTTCTGTTATTTCCCAATAACTCAAGTTCTACACCACCTAGGATCTTGATTCTGGTGACTAATCATACATTTTCAAGGGTGAGGAATACAGTTGTACTATTTAGATTTATCCTGTGACCATGGATGGTAGACATTTTCAAAAATGGTGGACCTGCTATTATTTTACCAATTTACTCAGGGAATATTATCAGAATAATATAAAATCTGTGAATACATTTCTTACCAAGAATTTTCTTCACCAATGTTTGTAAAGGTGTCTACTAACATATCCCACATTGGTTTCTATTTGACCACCCTAGGGGCATGTTTGACAGCTGCTGAAAGTTGGGTACCATCAACAACCAATATAAGGCTAAATGTTCTAAATTTCATTATGCTTTAAGTAGCATGTGGCATGTCAAACTAGGGGCTTTTCATGATTCTGGATCCATTCCAAGCATTAGTTTTGCACAAAAAACACTACGTTGGCTAAAAACGGCCATAGCCATCATCACAGATGTGATGAGGTCAGCACATGTCGGCACATTTGGGCAAGTGGCTATGGCCAAACTAGGGGGTCTATGGCCAAACTAGGGGTCAAACTCCTTGAGCTAAATTCGGTGAGGTGAACAGTGAGCAGTGAACAGTGAGGGAAAGACTGAAGACAGAAGATTTGGCTTCAGGACCATCAGGCAGGATGTGCAGACACTGAAGGCATCAGTGTCTTTCTCTGTGTCCCCAGCATGTCAACCAAAGCAATGTTACCAAATCAAAGGAGCCTTCACCTCATGTCACCTGGGGCTGGGTGAGCAATCGTATCCTGTATCTAAACTCACAACTAAATACAGACACTTGGCCAGACTGCCGTTTGAAAGGGTCAAACCCCTCATCCTGATTGGGGAAGACCACCCCACCTAATCACACCAACCGAAGAAGTGAGGTTGGGGCCTCCAGGTGGGCCAGCAGCCATCTGCACAAAGACTGGGCTGGACCCTGCAGGAAAGCAATCTCCAGCCAAGACAATGTAAGTTGACTATAACAGAGCCCCAGAACACAGAGCTCAGGAGAAGGATGGAGAAACACTGGCAGGAGGCCACCAAGATACAATGCCCCAGAGACCCAGAGTGTGCCACCACTGGCAGTAAGGAGATCAACTGCTGCAGCAAAGATGTCATGAAAGGCAAGTCTCCACCAAAAAAAAACCCTGAACCTAATCGGGGTGTCAAGAGACCAAAGTTTCTCCCCCACAGTTCCCTGCAGTGGCCAGTGAAGTCAAACTGTGCATCTGTACCTGAAAGGGGCAAGTCAAAGGCCAGAAAGCCCACCTCCTTTTAATGTCCTGTCAGTAGAAACTCAACCTGCACCTGAAATAAGCCCTTACCTCTCCCAGAGAAAGTTCATCCTTGAAAATGTAATGATTAGTCGCCAGAATCAAGATCCTTGGTGGTCTAAAACTTGAGTTATTGGTAAAATAACAGCAGGTTGGTGGTCATTTTGAAAAACAATGGCTGCCATGGTCACAGGACAAATCTAAATAGTACCACTGTATTTCTCATCTTTTAAAATGTATGATTAGTCGCCAAAATCAAGATCCTAGGTGGTCTAAAACTTGAGTTATTGTAAAATAACAGCAGGTGGCGGCCATTTTGAAAAAAAAATGGCTGCTATGGTCACAGGACAAATCTAAATATTACCAATGTACCCCACATCCTTGAAAATGTATGATTAGTCACCAGAATCAAGATCCTAGGTGGTGTAGAACTTGAGTTATTGTAAAATAACAGCAGGTGGCGGCCATTTTGAAAAATGGCTGCCATGGTCACAGGGAAAGTCTAAATTGTACCACTGTATCCCTCATCCTTGAAAATGAGGTCTTAGTCACCAGAATCAAGATCCTAGGTGGTGTAGAACTTGAGTTATTGTAAAATAACATCAGGTGGCGGCTCTTTTATAATATGGCTGCCATGGTCACCACGAGACAAATCTGTGATGGCCCCATAGCCAAAAATGTTCCTTAAGGCATGCTCTAACTGTGTGCCAAATTAGAATACTGCCCATTATTCAAAAACAATAATTTTATTGTTTTAGGAACACTTTTGTCAACTCCGTCAGATACACGTCAACTCCGTCAGACACAAAATCTGACGGAGTTGACGTCTGACGGAGTTGACAAAATGGCATTTGTTTTCATCTTAACCCTCTTTAGTACAATGTAGCCATTTTGTTTTTGCTTAATTTTGTTAGCTAAACCTAACCCCTAAACTAAAATAATAAACATTATTTTGGAATTCTTAACAAAGATCATAATAATGTCCTGACGGAGTTGACATGTAAAAGCTGTGACCACATTGTTATCAACATTGTTTGTTTAAAATATCAAACAATTGAATGCTTGTCAGACCAGGTACTCCACTGTTGCAACAAATATAAATGGGACTTGGAAAAGGAGTCTTCAGGCTAAATCTGTCGACAATATTTTCTGATTAATTTAAGACTTTTAAAAAAACCTGACGGAGTTGACGGAGACGTGGGACGAACATTTGATAAGAGATATTTAATAGAAAATATAAATTAAAATTAACTGTGTATATTATTTGCTATGTTGTTGACAATCTACTTTAATTTAGTATGTATATTTATGTGATTGTGACAGTATTAGACACTTTTTTGGCAGTTTGAAATTGTGGCCACTTGCTGGGGACAGGCTAAATACAGGCCTTTTTGGGTACAGGGCCTGCTTTTAACTAATTCAGATGGAATATGAAAACAATTATAATGAAATTAAGGGCATAATAATACACAACTGTATTACACTTAACTTTGCAAGTGCTTTTATTTTTATGAATTAATTTATTTTTTACATAAAATAAGGCTCTTATGTGTGGGACATGTTTTTTCCACTTTTGTCCCTCATCTCAAGAATGAGTGATATATGATATGTGTGGACAAGCAACATATCAATAGTAAATATAACAAACAAACAAACAAATAACAAATATAGTACATTTACTTACAGTAAGTACAATTTTGAAGCGTTTGTACTTTACTTGAGTATTCCAATTTCTAATAGATTAACTTCTACTCCACCACATCTCAGAGGCAATTATTTTGTACTACTTTTGGTACTTTAAGTACATTTTGATGCCAATACTTTCGTACTTAGATTTAGAATTCCAGACTTTTACTTTACTTCACTACATTGCGCTATTGCTACTTTTTCTTCAGTAAAAGAACATCAGTGCATAAGAGGTACTGTGTATAAGCATGATATGCGTGTATACGCATATACAGTGACTCAAGTTCTCCCCACTAATTTTGGTTCACAGAGGCATGCCCCTCCTCCCCCTCAGTGATGTCACAAACAGCAGCCAGGTGAAAATAAATCAACCCTGGTGTTGATTCTGAGCCAAGTGGCTGTGAGTTCTGTCCAGCCTGATAAGGCGGTCAGCGTGGACGCATGCCAAAGGCAGAAATTGCAGGACTCCTTGCGGTCAGTAACCTTTTCCTCCCTCCTACACTAACGGCCCACATACACACTGACCCATTCGCACTGCCACCTTAGCTGACCCAGATTTTCCAAGTGTGTCTCCAATAGGCCCTTAAGGACTTTCATAACAGATGGCCGTTTTACACCAAAGGGTGTAGATAACAGCCATTTATCAGGGCATTAGTGAGGGGGGCCGAAGGCTATACCACCAGAATAAGACCACACTGCACATGCGTCGCCCATCCCTGTCCACAAAATTATCACAGCTGTTTCCAAATGCTGCTCATAAATAATTCAGCCTCCTCTGTGGCCGCTGGAGCTGCATATGAGAGATTTTCATGAGACTTGTTTATTTTCAGCTTAAGTCATCCTGATGGTTCTCGCACATGCACATGCACACGCACACGCACACGCACACGCACGCGCACGCGCACGCACACGCACACGCACACACACACACACACACACACACACACACACACACACACACACACACACACACACACACACACACACAGTTCATATTATTATATCATATTTTTCATCTACTGAAGACAAAACTTATATAGAATCAAATGTAAAGAGAAAGAAAGGAAAGGTTTATGTTCAAGTTCAACATTGAACTGAAAGTATTAGCTTCTTACATTTCTTTGCTCATAAGTAAACTCACATGGAGGAGAAACTACAGCAGCCAGTGCCCTGTACTCTTACACGTGACACTTATAGGGCATAGCAGTGGGCGTGGTGTTGTTTTTAAGCCTAGAATCAAGCCGGTTAGGGTTAGGCCGTTAGGGTGAATCATGATCATAATGATTGATATTGTGGAAAAAAATAACGCTAAACAAAGCATATTTTGTATTAAATATAGTATATCATATTATTAAAAAATGTATTGGATGGCTTGATTCTATATACAGGCTTAAAATAACTGATTTTTGTAAATCTCTATGGGAAAAATTAATGGCAGATTTTCAGTGGTGCCAGAACACGTAAATAAAATACCCCAAAATGTACTGGGGGACCTGTCTACTTTGTTAAGCATTTGACCCGTGGGGAGTGCATACAACAAGCTTGCACAGCAAAATCTCCAGTGCTCATTTCCAAATGATACTCTTAAATCCCTTAATTGTCACTGAGGTTTTCACTATGTAGGGTCTTGCTAGCCTAAAATTTAGACTCTCGTAGATGTATTTTTTTTATTCTGACGTCTGCTCTATATGAGAGTCTAAGTGATCATTACTCATGCTTTAAAAAAATTGCTCGCGGACCTATAAACGCTCTTAACATGTACATATGCAAAATCTAAGGTGCTTACGTAAGTGCCCCACTTCTCAGCTTGGCCTACGTTCTGCGTTTGAAAGTTTACGCTGCGTTGTTTTCAATAAAAAAGTGTTTTGATCCACTCTGTCTCGGAATCTGGCATCCATCTTACTTGGATACTTTCACTCCATTGTAAATGCGCAACAGAACATTGGCCTAGCGGCTAATGTCGGCCAATGTTCTGTTGCACATTTACAATGGAGTGAAAGTATTATAGTAGCAATAATCGAAAAATACATCTGCGAGAGTCTACATCTTAGGCTAGGGTCTTGCTATGGCCTATGGTGGCTCACCACTTCTAATCAACCGTTTAGGTTTGAACTCTCCTAATTAACAGCTCCTGCGAGTCACCCATGGGGAAACCTCACTGCCCTGCCATGCACACTACCTTAACCTCACTGCATGGCAACAGCTGACTTACAGTACTTTGTAAGGCAGTAATTCATAAATTGGAAGGCATTAGTGATTCTGGGTGAAAACTCATGGGTAGTGTAGGCCGTGGCCTATCCTTGGCCATAGTGCAGTTAGACATATTTCTTAATTAGCCTTACGGTCTGGTCTCCTCAAGGTAATTAACTTGATCAGAAAATACCTTAATGCCTGAAGTCAAGCAGCCGGGCTTATGAGGATGGGGGATGGGGGGGTGGCGAGGGGATGCCATGGCAATGACTAACTACATTAAATATTCTCAAGTCATATGTTTATCGCCTGGGCCGTGGCTGCAGCGGTCCAGGCACGCTGGCTGGTAATCCAGTCTGGCAGTGTGCCGCGGGCTCCACTCCCGATCCCAAAGGCCTTTACTGCATTTTAATTTAGACCATATCCGGAGTCATCATATGGGAATACCTAACAATGGATGCCAAAACAATGGGAACATTTCAATTTATGTGCATTTTTATATCAAAAGTCCATAAAATCAAATGAATTACTCCTTTACGTGTCGAGCCTCAAATGAATCTTGATTGCATTCACCTGTTTTATTCCCATCTCTGTGCTCTGTCCGTCCAAACACAGCTGCTTCTGATTACAGAACTACTCCGTTTATAATCCCATTCAAGATGACATCCAGAACAGTGTGTTACTCGTTTTAAACTGAATCAGCACACTAAAATATGTATCTGAAAACATTTTAGGTTAGAAATTAGCCATGAGAGAGAGTGAGAGCGAGGCAGACATTTGTGAGTGATTGAACAAGGGCAGAGACCAGGGAAAGATAAAGTATCACATTATGGTGGCTATAATTGCATCTGAGAGAAGAGAGCACATTAAAAAAAAATCCCCTATACGACCACCAGGTTTTATTGCCTCATCCTCTCCTCATACATTATTAACAGATTTGTTTCAAAAGAAGAGGACATTGGCCAAGACCATTAAGGCTGTTGTGGCAACCCCCCCCCCCCCATTTCCCCTCACTGTATATGTATCTTTTCCCTTTTGCTTCCTATATGATGAATTCCTGTTCTGTTCTTTAGCTACATAGAAATATCTATTTGTATGTCTCTAAATGTTTTGATGAATTGAACAATGTGGACCCTGTTGTAAACAAGTGTAATGCTTAATTGGGTCGTCCACTCACAGTTAACAGTCTTTGTATTGAGTTTGTGCTTGAAATGTACTGTAAATTCTGCAAACTAATTAATAAATATTTCAATCAATCAAAAGGGGCAGGGGTTCATTGGCACCAATAGAAAATTGAGGGCCCTGTGTTGCCCATCTATAACGTCTGACTGCTGGTCTGCTGGTGCCGTGTCAGACTGACAGCTCATTATTCTGACAGCGCGTTGGTCCGACTCGTGCATTACTAACCCTATCCGTATGCAAAACCATGTAGTCGGAGTTATGGGCAGTCCCCACTCCCCATGTCTGCCACTAACAGCCTCTCTCAGTTTATCGCTTGGTTATGTTGTCTAGCTCAGTTGCTTGTTAAAATGTCTTTGGTTGGACCCTTCTAGACTTCGCCTCAATGTACCTTATTGAACAGTAGTGAATAACAAAGACTCTGGTGACCTGTAATGTACAACACATAACAATCCCTGCCATCTTAATTAATGAATTAATCCCTTATTGCCACGGTTTTCCCCCTTTCAACCCTTATTTTGAATATCCAAAACACTGTGACCGGAACCGGATGTTAACATAATGGTGTGTGTGTTGTCGGATTAGGTGTTCTCTCGCGTGCCGATGAGAAGTACAGGTGTTCTCTCGCTAGCCGATGAGAAGTACAGGCCGGCGCCATTAGAGTGACTGCTATGCTCTGTGGAATAAGCCATGTTTTGACCAGAAATGCCAACTGGGACGGGGAATTGGATATAAAATTGACTGAAAGCGTGGGTGTGCACGCTATGTGTTAAATGGCATCTTGACTTGTAGTGACATTCCTTATCTGCTATGATGTGTCATTGTCCAACTGCTGTTCCTGTCCCTGCTCACTCGCTCACATTGAGCAGATGGGAAAACAAAAGCGCACGCAACAAGATCTGACTTAGTCAGTCTTCTTTCCAATTGGCAAATGATCTACATTGGGCTGTTGGAAAATAGTCCGTTAGTTGTCGTTCTGAAAAGTGTGAGAGATGGTGCAATTTCAACTGTGTTTTGTTTTGATACATACTAAAACAGGCAACAATAAAGAGAAAGTTAATTTTAATTTAATTATATTTGGACAGCTGACAGTAGGCTCTCTTTACTCTTATATAAATATAATAAATATAATATATATTATTTTTATGTATATATATATAATAGTGCGTGCCATCTCTGCTGCCCTATTTGGCGGAGCTGCCACTGCTTGTGCCCATGGAGTGCTCCTGTATGCTTTCCCTGTGTGTGGACATAAATAAATGGTTAAACTGTGTGTGTGTGTGTGTGTGTGTGTGTGTGTGTGTGTGTGTGTGTGTGTGCGTGTGTGTGTGTGTGTGTGTGTGTGTGTGTGTGTGTGTGTGTGTGTGTGTGTGTGTGTGTGTGTGTGTGCGTGTGTGCACATGTGTGTGTGTGTTAGTGTGTGTGTATCTGTGTGTGTGTGTGTTTGTTTTTTCTCAGATGTTTCGTCTTTGCCACCACCATCAGAAGAAAGCCTGGTGAATCAGACATCGACAGGAGATGCGCAATTTTCACATCATCCATAATTTCACATGGTTGAAACACCTAGGTTCAAGGTTCAAGGTGTTTATTGTCACACAGATGTACAGTAAAGTACATGCATTGTGAAAAACTACTAAGTCTAAAAAGTTTTTAAAAGTTTAAAATAACTCAGTATACAAGGACCATAATACCATACCATTTGGGCTTGTTAAGCAGTCTTACAGCCTGGGGGAGAAAACTGTTCTTCAGTCTGCTTGTATTGGCTTTGATACTCATGGTACCTCTTCCCTGAGGGCAGCAGCCTGAACAAACGCTATGCGGGGGTGTGTGGGGTCCTTAATGATCCTCAGGGACTTCCTGAGGCAACGCTGAGTGTACAGTTCCTGATGCGCTCGGCTGTGAGGGCCTTGTGGTCCCCGTCTCTGCAGCGCCCACCAGCTCTCAATCGTCCCTCGGTAGAAGTTCCTTATGATTTGTGGACTCGGGCCGAACTTGTCGCTCCCTCATGCAAATATGGAGGGCTATCACGTCCGGGTTGGACGGAAGTGGTCTCTTCTTCTGCGTTTTTTGCGCATTAGGTCCCGGCCCAGTGTTTGGGAACTTTAATCTCAATTTGTTTATATATTACGATGCCAATACTTGGCGCACGCACGCACGCACGCACGTACACACATAGGGTACGGCTCTGCATAAGAAGTTGGAACCCCATACTGACTGCATCCTGCATGAGACAAAGTCGCAGTCCTCGATTATGAACATACACAAAATGCTATAATCCCCTATGAATATACGTATTACTGGAACAATCTGAAAACATGTTCGTGTTTCCATTCACTTCCAGATCCATGATTGAGGAGTGTTGTGGGAGCCATATAGCATGGTCTGAGCACATGTGGCTAACCAAACCAATGAATAGATTTTGTTAATGAAAAATGCAACAGATGGCGGCTGTACTAAAATGCCGTCCCTGCAGAGCAGGGCCATTTCCTGCAGAATGAAGGGGAGAGGATTAAGGTCATTTTTACCCGCTTTTTCAATTTGCAAATTCATGCTCAGGGGGAACTGGGGGGAGGGAGGATGGGGGGGGGGGGGGCGGCGAAAGAAACAAAACGAATGAAGGGACTGGCGTGTTGCCTCGACTCTGGGTAATCCAAATGTCATTGAACAGTAATAAACCCATATTGGAAATGAGCAAATTTTGGAACAGACGAATGGGTAAAAACAACAAAAACAACAACAACTACAACAAAACTGGAGACTGGATTTGTCAAACATAAAAAAAACGGCACTGATCAGAGCGGAAGTCTTGTTTTGAAAAGATGCCAAACAAGTGTAATTGGCATTCACTAAGCAAGCGTTCCCATTTATCTGTTACCTAATGAAATGCACTTTCATTTTTAAGAGCACTTTCTTTCCCCGTTCTCATGGGGAAAGAAAGCACTACTCATGTGAGCCAGCGTCTTTCATGCTGCTGTCCTCCTGGTGCCTGCAGACTATAGGGCCAATGCCATTACAATGTCACTATTGAAATGCTGCATTCCTCATAAACACAATAACCAATGTGCAATTTCATTTCTCCCCCGCAAGCTATAATGAATGAAAACAAAATGCTGTGTGTGTGTGTGTGTGTGTGTGTGTGTGTGTGTGTGTGTGTGTGTGTGTGTGTGTGTGTGTGTGTGTGTGTGTGTGTGTGTGTGTGTGTGTGTGTGTGCGTGTGCGTGTGCGTGTGCGTGTGCGTGTGCGTGTGCGTGTCTCTCTCTGTCTCTCTCTCTGATGACACATTGAGGTCAGACAACACAGTCCATATTTGGGCGTTGCTGCATTGGGAACTCCTTATATGGTTATGGCTGAGTCATGGTGTCATGAGTGTGATATCAGAGGTCCGTCCACTGGCCAAGCGGCGGGTCCAGAGCTCTGGGCCGTTTTTTTGCAGTTTTAACTCATTCAGAATATTTAACCAGTTCAATTCAAACTATAGCGCTGGAAACCGACGCCTGCTCTACTGTATATTGGTAGAAGTAATAATAATCCAAAATGTATAAAACGTTTTATTTATTTATTTATTTTGAGGGGCGCCAGCCCCTCCTATGTTTTAATGTTTGTTTTTAGTTCAATGTTTGTTTAAAAAATGCCATTGACAATGAAGAGAAATTAAAGTTTGTTTTGTCCCAAACACAAACATTAAATCCCATATTATATCCCATATAATTTATAAGACGAAAAACTAAACAAATAGTGTTGTCTCCTGACTTTCTTTTCTTCTTTCTAATGATTTGATCGGCCCAAAACATTGTGTTCATTGTCATGATTTGTCACGATCCGAGTTGGCTTTGTCCGCGGCGTAACCGTCTTTAAATAAATTATATAAGAAGTGCCGATGGGAGAATGCATTGGGGTTTCATTTCCTGGGCCACTCGTTTTTCTGAAAGGGGAAGGGACTGCGGCGCTCTATACCGAATTCCCTCCTTGATTTTGTAAGATGATAAGAGCACCCCTCACTTCACACGGGTGTGACAGCCAGCATTGGATTAAACACCCCCCCCTCCCCCTCTAGGTGCTGCAGTCTGCATTCAAAGATTTTCCTATAGAAGCTTTGTCATTGGTCCAAACCTTTTCTGCCAAGTCAGGCAACCAATCAGGAAGTGGACAGTCACATAATAATTGAAGGCAGACTGCGGTGTCACAGAGACTGGCCGGCCGAAAAAGAAAAAAGGAAAAAAAAGTAATTACAATTTTGATATATTATTACTTATAGCTACTTTAAGAGAATGGAGATGAAAATGGCCCTCATTCATTCCCTGTTGGAAGCACACCAACATGGCACCTCCCCAGTGGGCACACTTTGGCAGATGCTCTGCATTAAGTGTCACATAGGCCTACAGTATTAGCATATGTTCTTTCGGCAGTGCTCACTGAGAGCATATGACTCATGAAGGTCAGTGATCTGAGAACCTGTATGCCTCTGCACTTGTATAGCCGCCATCAGTGCTGTGACAAAGTGATGCTTGGCACTTCTTCCAATCAATTCCATCCATTCATGTGACAGGCTGAGTGTGGGGGTGGTAAGTTTGAGCTGGGGGTGTGTGTATGTATTTTTTCTAAATCTGATTATGGAGGCAGATGAGATGCCAATCGAAGTTTTCACTACTGTTTTTTTCCCCCGGTTGCATCCGTCTCCTATATCAACCTAGTACCAGTAAGACTCCCCGAGGGCGAGAAGCGACCTCGTCTAATTCATACATTGGCGAAGAGCGCCATCTACCATAAACCACTGAAAAGACCGTATAGGACGCGATATTGTGTGCTTGGCAGTCAAGTGTTGTATTTGATGCGACGCAATAGGACACGCTTGGCAGTCAATGTGTGTCACTATAGTAAGAGACCCAAGGCCCCAGAACGGCTGGGCGACATTGAAGCCACCGACATGCACGAGCAAGAGAGTGCGCCGCTGGGCCCAGGTTAAATTCATGAATTAATTAGTGACATACAGTAGGATGTGACGCACAAGAACAGCGTGAGGGTTACTATCATAGGAGCCAACCACTCATATCAAAGCTCGAGGGCTATACCCAGAAGACATCGTCAGTCTTCAAAATGCCACTCTTTCGGCCTTTTGAATTGAACAATAATGTTTCGGTTGAGATATAACCTTTAACAACTTGATGTTGTTGTTGTATTTTTTTTTCTTTGTCAGCTGGGAAACCAAAATTTCTCAACCAGCCAGGCGTGCAGATACAGTACTATACAGCGAGGGCAGATTGCCGTTTGTTAATTTGACTGTCTTTGTCTATTATTGCCTATTTATCATTTTGTGAAAGTGGGCTGTGGATTTGGTGCTTTAACCCTTATTGGTCCAACATCTCCCTGCCTGCCTCCTCCACGTCATTATCATCCATCTTCATCACCATCTCTCACAGTTCATACAGTAGATTCATGTGTGCAGGCGGACATTAAACACAAACACCCTGCCAAAGAGAACATGTACAACACCAAGAGGGATCGATTCTTTGGGGGATTGCAGGCACAACGAGATGGGCGATCCATGGAACACGTCTCTGCCAGGCTAAGTGGCCTACCCAAGGTAGGTGTAAGTCAGGGGGTGCAGCCATCAGGACCTGGTGAAGCCCCTCCACACACACCTGCTGCAAGCAAACAGATAGTTTAGTTGTTCAGTTGTTAAAAAGAGTGAAATAAACAAGCCTAATGTAACTTTACACCTCATGGAAGTTGAGTGGAGTAGTCTGGGTTTTTTTAGGAAGTGAAAACTGCTCAGTCACATAATAGTGTTTCTACGACATGTGGTGCTGCCATGTTTGCATTACAATGTGCATGAATGTTGTATTGCCTTTAAATTGATGTATTGATCTACAGTTTGTCAAGTCTAATCCAACGCTTCACCGCCGATGACGGAGATGTGGTCATGTGGTCATTTCAGTTGTTTATGATAGATCGCGTTCAAGGGTCAAATTCTGAGGTGGCAACGCAGTAGAGAGAGAAGGAGCGGAGAAGTGATTTGGAGGATGGTACGCCGGCTCATGTGGGATTCAAGACACTATAATACAGAACAGAGGGACGAGAGCATGAGAGAGAGACACAGAGACAGAGAGGGGTGGGGGGAGTGGTACAATGAGTCATTTTATTAGCGATAAGAATGTCTAGAAACTTTAAGAGTCTGATATTTTTAGACACCCCATCAACCTGAACTTTATCACGCGGTTCAAAAAAAATAGACCTCCATGTTGCATTGCAGCTCATAACAGACATCGGAGTGGTCTGGTTGTTTGCTGCAAAATGATATTAAAGACAAGAGAGAGTGTGACTATCTATAACCCCCCCCCGGGGCGTTCGTTAATCACCCTTTCAGACCTGTCAGCACGTGGGTGGGCCCATTAACCTTCAACGCTGCCACTTTTGTTGCTCAAGACAGTGGCACCATTCAGTGATGTCTCAGAACCCCCCACCACCACCCCGCCCGCTGCCAGACACACACACACACGCACGCACGCACGCACGCACGCACGCACGCACGCACACGCGCACACACACACACACACACACACACACACACACACACACACACACACACACTCATATACCTTATTAGAAGCAACACAAGAGATAATGAATAAATAAACAAAGTGAAGTAGGTCTCGGGAGACGTGAGGAGCATGCTGGCAGCTTGGGGGTATTCGTCATTCGTCACTCGTTCATTAAGACGAGGGAAGAGGTGGTAGGATGGGTTAGGCGCAGAGTTAACATGCTGTGTATGATGCAAGGGTAGCATAATGTATTGGGTGACTGTCTCTCTCTCTCTCTTTCACACACACACACACACACACACACACACACACACACACACGTGGGCCTGGGTTCAAAGACAACTAGCCCTGTCAGGGTTATGACAGCTACTATAGCCTTCTGGACAGACATTTCAGCATTTAATTTCAGTAGAGCTGCACACTGCACATAACGGTAAACAACAATGCTCCAAAGAGCGGAATATAAGCTACAGTTAGTTTGTCTTACACATGGTTAAAAAATCCTAAAGCTAAATGATCAATCAACTCATTAAACTATCATGTAATTTATATGCGGGGGATATCTGTGGGGGGTATTTATATGCAAATATCATGACCAATGGCATTGCAAGACTAATATATATATATATATATATATATATAAGTAATTCATTAAAATAAAAATGTTACAGGGTTAGATTAGAGAGTAGACATTCAAGCTACAGTCTACAGTGTGCCTGCACTGACTCTGAGTAGCAGTGTTGCTAGAGACTAGAGAGAAACAAGCTACCAGGTCAAAGCCATTCAAACCCATTTGAAGATAGCTGATCTACAAGCTCACAGTGCATCACATCGGGACCCGTTATGAGCTTGTAGATCGGCTATTTTCTAAAAAGATCTTGAAGAAAAACATTTTAACAACAGAAATCTTGTATTGTTGCATTGTCCCTGGCACAAAATATTTTCAGATGGGTGTCCGCAGACAAAGCCATCCTTGACATGGAAATGTTTGAGAACCACTGTCCCAAATAAGCAACTTTAAGCCCCAAAAACAACTTTGGAGGAAAACAAGTCCAAAGTCGCTTATAACAACCAGACATGGCAACACTGCTGACCAGCCTGCCCTTCAGGGTCTCTTTAAAATCCTCCGGTAGCCGCGCGCCGCGCGCGCCCCCTCCACACACACCTGCTGCAAGCAAACAGATAGTTTAGTTGTTCAGTTGTTAAAAAGAGTGAAATAAACAAGCCTAATGTAACTTTACACCTCATGGAAGTTGAGTGTAGTAGTCTGGGTTTTTTTAGGAAGTGAAAACAGAGTCACAGAGGTGTCAGGTGTGACAGTTTGGAAGAGAAGTTCATTCATCTTCAATCATAACAAACTGGTGAGTGGTGAGTTAGCTACCTGTGCTAAGTAAGCATTAGCGTGTGTGTGTGTGTGTGTGTGTGTGTGTGTGTGTGTGTGTGTGTGTGTGTGTGTGTGTGTGTGTGTGTGTGTGTGTGTGTGTGTGTGCGTGCGTGCGTAAATTAACAAACAAAGTGTTAAGTGCTGTGTGCATGTATTTTATATACATGTATAGAATAAATATACAGACCTACAATGTTTTGTTTGGGGTGTCACAGCACCAAATCCTTCAAAAACGTCATTCTTAACTGCACCAAACAGTTAAGAATGAAGTTTCTTAAGGATTTGGTGCCATGACAGGTACCAATGGTGGTATATTGAACTGAAGTGATATTGAACCAAGAGTTAGAACCTGAATTGCACTATTATTTGAAGGCATACCCTAGTCCAGGCATGACTAAAGTTCCCACAGCTTCCTTCCTAAAATGTATTATTTATCCAATTTAAAACTAACATTATACGCATAGTACACCTACTGTATGTATACTAGGCTGTGTATGTTGTGACAGGATATAATGGGTAAATAGGCTATACTACTATAGGATATACTAGGCTGTATGTTGTAACTGGAAGGATGCAGTATAGGCTGTGTATGTTTGTCTGCTGTTGCTAGTGAGTTGTGACAGGGTACAGTCACAGTGTTCTTGGTCAGCGCACTTTCTTTCTTTCTACCTTACTTATACTCTAAGCTTATGGTATCTCTCTCAACCTGCTCCACAGGTACCCGAGCCAGGGTGATGACCCCAGACCCCTAAGCTCAGCTTCTTCTGAGTCCATTCTCCTGTGACATGCTGTGAATGCCGGACCATAGAGTCTGTCCTAAATCGCTGACCACTGCACTACACCAGAATGCGGTAAATGGTGCATTTATATAGCGACTTTATCCAAGACGCTTTACATAGAGTGTATTCATTCACCCATTTACACACACATTCATACACCGATGGCAGCGGAAACCATGCAAGGCACCAACCAGCACATCAGAAGGGGTTCAGTGTCTTGCTCAAGGACACTCTGGGGGAGCCCGGGTTCGAACTCGCAACCTTTAAAAAAACAACTAAAAACTTTGCTATTTGCACAAGCTTTCCCTAATGTAACATAATGGTTTGTGTTGTTATTTTACCGTGTTGTTATTTCTCTTTGATCAATCGTATGTTCCTGTTTTTTGTTTGACTACTATTCTGTTGTATTTTGCCTGACTTTGTTTTTAATTTCTGCATGTAAAGCACTTTGTGAGTTTTCTCTGGGAGAAGTGCTATATAAATATAATGTACTTACTTACTTACTTGCGGTTACCATCCAGCCACTCTACCCCTGAGCCACCGCCGCCGTGCAGTACTCCAAGGCTGAGTGCGAAGATGGCAGCCAGGAGAATGAGGCTGGTCGGTGCCATTGATACTGGGAGGAAAGGACTGGCCAGCTAGCCCAGATGGATGGAGATGACTAGCTCTAGACGGCAGACGCTGGACGCTGGAGAGTCGGAGGCTCCATCTCTCTATCCACGGGTTCCAAAGTTTGACAGCTCAAGGTAGGAACTTTTTGTTGCTGCTGCTTGTGTTGTATGCTGTGTGTATACTGGTGTGATTGAAGCTGGTGTATACTATTGGCTCTGGAATTGAATGCTGATGTGAATCCACAGTTTGTATGCTGTGTTGTATCTGCCGTTGAAGGTATGAGAGTTGTAACAAGGAACAGTATACGATGTATGTGACTCTTGATCACTTCAATAATCCTATGCGTGAATTTTCTATTTCCTTTTTGTTTGAGCTAGAGGTTTTGTGCTTTATACCGGCCATCATTTCCAGTTAGTGTCATAAACAGTATGTTATTTGTGTTGTGTTGTGTTGTGGTTGCTGAGGTGTGTTGTGAGTTGTTGTGACAGGATGGCTGTATTGGTTCATGACTGGCATGATGGCAAAGAATGTCTCTATGTCTCATCGAAATGTGTCCTCTGTTTACAAACTTAGCAATGAGATTGGAGGGCGGTGGCTCAAGGGTAGAGTGGCTGGATGGTAACCGCAAGCCGCAAGGTTGCCAGTTCGAACCCGGGCTCCCCCAGAGTTAGTGTCGAAGTGTCCTTGAGCAAGACTTGGTTGGTTGGTTTCCAACTTGGTTTCCGCCGCCATCAGTGTATGAATGTGTGTGTGAACGGGTGAATGTAATACTCAATCCATGTAAAGCGCCTTGGATAAAGGCACTATATAAATGCACCATTTACCATTTACCGAGCATCAGGGCACAGCCTGACTGCTGTGAATGCCTGAACCATCACTATGCTCTATATTTGTGAGTCAATATTCAGTAATCAAAGGGGAAGTAGGCCTACTCGTCTTCTCTGGAGAGCTCATAGGGTCGCAAATATATGGACCTTAATTGCAGCGATATGTCTGAATTACTGATGACCGGTGGTACTTCTAATGCCAAGAGACAACTCCTTGACAGGTACAATCACATGAAACCCAAAAGAGATTTTGACCTGCTTCGCCCGGATGATTACAGAGAGAGAGAGAGAGAGAGAGAGAGAGAGAGAGAGATTTACATGCATGGTGTCTAGAGGCTATCCATGAGTAATGTATGATTGTATGTGTGAGGACAAGAGTTCATGTGTGTTATACTGTACATTCCGCATATGGAACCAGCAAATGTTATTTTAGAGAGAGAAAGATAGAGAGAGAGAGTGGGGAGGGGGGTTGGGCTTTGAAATTATGACACAGCAAGGGTTAATTCCACGTATAGAGAAGCATGCAATATAGGTTACTTCAATGAGAGACACACATTCCTTGACAAGACTCTCGACATGCTCCTAGTCTGTTCAGACTTGGTATATGACCAGAACACATGGAGCACGGGGGTGTTTCCTCAGGGATAATTTAATGAAGAACAAACTTCACGCTTCATAAAAGGTCAGACTTGAACAGAAATGGATTCAGTGTGATATACTGTAGGAACAGAGTAGCAGTGAGACTCATGCTCCATGGGCACAGTTAATCAATGTAATATGCTGTACAGTCCGCGTCTGGCAGTGACATCTCTGAAAGTTAATGATTGAGACTGAACTCTGAACATGTACATGTCATTTTAATTATTTGTGCTACCCTGGAGAAATAGCCGCATGCAAAATCAGTTTAATCAGAACCCACGTCTGTACAGTATAATCAAGTTATTCTGAGTATCCATATCTACAATAATCGCTCTCAAATGTATTAAAACCAATATCATTACTCTAGGCCAGTGGTTTTCAAAGTGGGGTCCAGGGACCAAGGGGTCTTTAAACCATATTACAGTGATGGAAATAGCCTTCATCCTGCATCCTTAGACTCACTAAATTGAGAAATCATGTCACCCTCCGGGGTTCCTGTGGTGCAATACTGTACTCCGTACTGTACTCTAACATCATTGAAGTAGGACTTTTACATCACTGCATATAACACTAGAACACGGTTGATTTTCACCCAGACAATTATATTTTTGTAACTTTTTCATAATGTTGCTCAGCGAAAATATACTACTGATCTACTGACTAGATCATAGAAGGTAGGTTTGTTTCCCTGCCCACCTCCATGTTGTTTTCTACAGGCAGGTGTTCGGCTGCATTTCTTGTGTTTAGTGATAGAGAAAAATCCCATACAAAATGGCCTTTTCCCCCCCCCCCTTTTTTTTGCTGGGCCATTCTCACATGTCCCTATGATAGGGCGCCCACATTTTTCTGTACTTTTTTTTGATGAGAAATTGACGTCCCACTGGTTTAAAAACAATGGCCTAAAAGTCATCTATTGGTATCAATTAAGGGTCCATGACTCAGAGTAGATTTTGCACATTATGGCATCTCAAATAAGATATCACACATCCTCATCAGGCGTGTGTTTTTTCTTTTCTTTCTCAACCACGCCATGCCGCCCGTGAAAAAGGCGGGCGGGGAATAAGTGACTGTGATTCTCTCTCGACACACACCTCAGCTACAGCATGAGAGCAATTAAAATATTGTCTTCTTTCCCCTCCTCTGTTCTCTTGTCTCTGTCCCCCTGCTGCCTGATGGGTAGAGTCACTAATTCAAAGTGCTCAGTGGTGAACGATAATGACACTGTGTTTGCAGTGAGGGGCATACGAATCTGTGTACTAACGTTATTATTTGCACTGGTTTTTGTTTATGTGTAGGCGGCCTGCTGTTATGCCCCATATGTCCATCTATGGCTGCCAAAGTCGATCAGTGTGTTATAGAGAAAGTACTGCAGGAGTTATCTTAAAAACAACTCGGAAAAACAACATTCAGTGTATTGAATAATTATGTATGACGCTTATTCACAAATGGGTGCCAGATGTGCAGCTGCAGGGTCCTTTAATTCTTGTGCAACCATAATCAAAAGAAAGAAGTATAGATAAGATAAATGAACATCTATCAACGTTATTCCTATCCTATTCTTTATTTCTTTTTAGATGCCTTATGCCACTTTGATTGCTTTTGTGTATGAAAAGTTGTAACAAAAAGTGACAGATTGTCCACAAATGTGTAGAAAGAAATTAAGAGCATGCAAGTTCTGTAAGTCGTCTTCTGTTACCCCAAACTTTTTTCTGATAAGCTCAGAAATGGACTGTAAAGGTATTCTACAGTGTATAAGGCACACACACAGGACCACAGAAGTAGAAGTTGGGCTGAACTGAGTCAAAGTCATTTACATGTGTCACAGAGCGGTGACATTCAGGGCCCACTCAACTGCAACCGCAAAGGGAAGAGAAGAGAACAGCATAAAAAAGGCAGCTTATTCTCCCTCAGGCAGGGCAGTGGGGTGAGCTGCTTCCTCTGGCACGTTTCTGCCTCACCTTGGACCTTTAGCTGTCAGTGTCATGTAGAAATGGTGCCAAGTTGCATTGCCTCTCCTTCACATTCTCCTCCGGAGTCTCTCAATATCTCTCTCTCTCTCTCTCTCTCTCTCTCTCTCTCTCTCTCTCTCTCTCTCTCTCTCTCTCTCTCTCTCTCTATCCGTCTAGAAGGGAAACCTACAAGGTGGTACTCGCTCACAAATTGGGCAGCAGAGGGTAAACTGCCTCTCATTTATTCATAC